>NW_026859437.1:0-28275 GCF_026571515.1 Ruditapes philippinarum
TGAATCACCAATTTCTTTTGATTTATTTTAATACACCCCACTTTCTTTGTATTTTTAATCAAACACGTGTTCTTTTACCTTTGAAATAGCCACTGTTCTTTGTCCCTTTGAATACACACGTGTTCTTTTTTACCTTATGTTAATAGCATCACGTGTTAATTTTTTGTATCTTATGTAAATATCATCAGGTGTTCTTTTTATCTTATGTTAACAGCGTCACGTGTTGAGACAGGAATTATTTGTTCATATAAGAGTACAATGCAGAATCTTGACATGCATAAAAAGATGATAACCTTACCATGGGGTTCACCTTTACATTTGGACGAATTAGGGAAATTTTTCCCAGTGGAGCATATCCAGGCCCGTCATCATTATATCAAACAGTTGGCGGAACTGAATTTGTCCGTGCAGGAAGAAAGCCTTCTCCGTGCAATCGTTATACTTTTCACAGGTAAATACTATTAAAGTACATGCAAATTTTCAACTTGCCCCTCACCGCTGTGAGTTCGAATCCCGACAGGGACTTTGAATTCTTTCATATGAGGAAGCTATCCAGCTAGCTAACGGAACGTCGGTGGTTCTAGCCCCTTCGTGCCTGAAATAATGCACAGAAGGGCAACTGAGGTTTTCCTCCATCAGTAAAGCTTGAACATCGCCAATTATATATTACCTATACTGTGTTGGTGTGACGTAAAACCCAAAACAAACATGTAAATTTATACAGTTTTGTCATTTAACCTATAAAAGGAAATAATAATGCTTTTTTGTTTTATCAAATGCAATGTAAAGAATTTTGCAGTTAAGATTATAGTTGAATTGTCATAAACTTAATACTCACAGAACAAATTTTAACTTGATGTGCACAGAAAACACAACAACAGGAAACACAACATCTGTAAGAGAACAATCTTCTATGTAATATTGTTGATAGGAGCATAATGGTTTAATTAACAATTTCATTCTGTTCATTTCAGATCGCTGTAAACTTGAGCACCCAGCGGTTGTTGACGCACTTCAAGAGAAAATGGTCATGTGTCTACAGCATCTGATCAACATCAGACCCGGTGGCTCGGGGACACTGCTGTACAAGATATTTAACATTATCACCAATATACGGGAACTTACTGAAAACGAAATGGAATTTTCTCGAAACTTACTTATTGAATGGCCCATGTTGAATGTTAACAAATATCATTTGGTACGGGAATTCCTTTGCTGATATAATGTATAATACTTTACAGGGTAGCACCGGTTTTACAATAATAAAGGCAGTACCGGTTAAGGTAAAAACATTGCTGCAGCACTGAATGTGAAATTTTTTGTCATTTAAATAAAGCAAAATGTAAAAAAGTGATATTTCATACAAAACACTTAATCCCTATAACTGTACCAATGGCCAAAAAGCAAGAGAAGGAGGTAAATGGTCAGGTGAGAATTTGTTTGGAAACTGTGACTGGACTCCAAAACTAAAAAACTTTTGGGAAATTGAAATAAAGGCATTTCTGGGGCATAATGGGCCTGTAAGTTACTAAACATTGAAATTTATGAAATTGATCTTTTTTTTTCAGATAGGAATATAAAAAAAAATTTCATGTTAATAGGAATGTGACTCACTTGTTTGACTGGGTTTTAAGTCGAACCAACACAGTCTAGGTCATATGACGACTTTCCAGCATTACTGGTGGAGGAATACCTCGAGTGCCCTTCCCTGCATTATTTCGGGCACAAACGGGCACTTGAGTAGAACCACCGACGTTCCATAAGCTAGCTTGATAGCTTCCTCAGAAAGAAAGAGTCCAAAAGTCCCTGTCAGGATTCAAACCCACAGCATAAGGGGCAAGTGACCCACAGCATAAGGGGCAAGTGGTTTGACTTACAGGTAATGCTACATATTGCAATCTTCAAAGTAACAATTTGAATTGATTTCACTTATATTTCTTTATAGGTTTTTGCATAATAATTTACCTAAATACTTTTTGTAAAAAAGTTGAAGGGAAAAAAAAGCTTTTTTTGGTATTAATTTCTCTTTTAAATCTTAACATATATGGAGGGTTCAAAACCTGTTCAGAATTCTGGCTGTTATTTGTTATACATATTGTTATATAACTGTTACATAAAATGAACATTTTGTTATATTTTGTACTTCTTGTACTGTTTAAAGCAGACTGCATGCCATTGACTGTATAATTTTTATTTGTTTTGTTATTTGTTAAATCATAAGATGTATTTTCATCATTCACTTTTTTTGTAATATATTATTGTTTTTAGTATAAAATTATTCTGTAATGTCTCACTTTTTCATTCAAATTTTGCCATTTCCACTGTTTTTTTGACCATTTCCTGCTAGATCTTTTGTCTTGTAAAGTCAATATCTTGTTTACCATTGTAATGTTATACCATTGTCCATTAGGCATTAACTTTGTTAGACCATTGTCTTTGTTAGGTCATTGTAATGATATACCATTGTTATGTTATGCCAGTGTCTTGTAAGGCAATTATCATCTTGCTAGGCCATTGACATGTTTCAACAATTTTTAATAAGACCATTGTCCTTCAAGACCATTGTGCCCTTTTCTTGCTTCAAGACCATTGTGCTGTTTTGTTATTGGGCCATTGTTCTTCAAGACCATTGTGCAGTTTTCTTTTAACACCATTGTCCTTAAAGACTATTGTGCTGTTTTCTTGTAAGACCATTATCCTTCAAGACCATTGTGCTGTTATCTTTTGGACCATTGCTATGCTGAACCATTTTGTTTTACACAATTGTTCTGTTAAACCATTTTCTTGTTACATCAATGAACTGTTTAGCCATTGTTTTTTTACCATTGTCCTATTTAGCAATCATCGTGTTAGAGCATAATAATGAAAGACTACTTGTAATGTAATTTTTATGGTTTAGTAATGACTGCATGGTATGTTTAAATCATTTAGTTAGGGTCTGAAAACTTTTAAAATGAAATGTGATATGTAAAACAAAAGATTAAAGAATAACAAAAAAAAAAGAGTTTCATTTATATGTTTGTTTGGGTTTTACATCACACTGACACAGCATAGGTAATATGGCAACATTCCAGCTTTACTGGTCTAGTAAAACCCCGGATCCCCCCAGCAATCATTTTAGGCACGAACAGGCACCTGAGTAGAACCATCTACGTTCCATAAGCTAGCTGGATAGCTTCCTCACATGAAAGAATCCAAAGTCTTTGTTGGGATTCGAACCCACAGCAGTGGGGCAAGTGGTTTGAAGTTAACGACCTTAACCACTTCAGCCACCGATGCCCAGAGAGTTTTAAAGTTGTGCTTACAAAAATTCAATCATTTAGTTGTACAGCTTGGATAGAAAACTTGTAAAGAAATGGATTTTGATCAAAATGGTGAAATTGAAATTACATATAGCCACACTGCTGTAACCATACAAATGTGGTGGAGGTCACTAGTGACAAGTGAAGATTTAGGTAAATTTTGAAACTGGCAAACCTAATGTTTGATAGTTACTTTAAGCTGCTGGAACTGAAAAATGTGAAAGGGAACTGAACATGAGGGCCATGATGGCATTGAAATCACTCACCTGTATATAGAAACTCTCCATGACAAGGAACAAGTAATATTGTAAACTATAAAAAAAAGCAGATATAAAATCTAAATCTTAAACTGATATCACAAAGTTCATATTTTGTATAGTATATTTTCATACAATTTTGACCCCAAGGCTTTTATTTAAACAAACTTGTTAGACACTCAATAAAAAATGTTTCAGGCTAAATATCTAAGCTCTAGCTCTTTGGGTTTTTTTTGAAAGTTTTTTTCCTTTTGGTTGCCATGGCAACCAGAGTTCTGCAAGGAATTAAATTCTTTCAACAATTTTAAAAGGTGACCACCAAAGGAACATTCCTGTGAAGTTTGGATGAAATTGGCTCAGTGGTTTATGAGGAGATGTTGTTTAAAATAAAAGTTTACGGACGGCGGACGAATAGCGATCACAAAAGCTCACCATGTCACTTTGCGACAGGTGAGCTAACAATGTGATAGAGCCTTTAAACTATTGACAGCTCAAATTTTGCATCTTGTTGATAAAAACCCTTCAAAATTTAAATTGGATGTTCCAAATTTCAAATTAAGGCAAGTCCTTTACACACGTTAAGGGTTAATACAAGTAGGGATACATTTAGTCTTATAATCATCTTTATTGAAAAATTTAAAGTTTCAAAAAATTAAGTTAAACAAGAGCTGTCAGTAGGACAATGCACTCTACTACACTCCATGCTTGATAGTGGAACAAGATAATATAGAAACTAGAGGATGCTTTTGTAAAAAAGCGCATGTCTCCCCCACTGCTGAGAATAACTGTGAATGGAAACAGAAATGGAAATGGAGATAAAAGAACAGAGTATATAAAACCAGACAACTGATATATCAATAATAGTTAAATGTCCTCACTGATAAGAACTCTAGTTATCATCCGGAAATGAGAAAATGACAAATGGTCACTGTGACCTTAACCTTTGACCTACTGACCCCATAAACAAGAGGGATCATCTGCTCAATAAGACCAATCATCCTATGAAGTTTGAGGGTTGTAGGTCTAAAGGAACTCTAGTTATCATCCGGAAATGAGAAATTAACCAACGGTCGCTGTGACCTTGACCTTTGACCTACTGACCATTAAAACAATAGGGATCATTTGATTAATAAGACCAATCATCCTATGAAGTTTGAGGGTTGTAGGTCAAAAGGAACTCTAGTATTATCATCGGAAATGAGAAATTGACCAACGGTCACTGTGAACCTTGACCTTTGACTACTGACCCCAAAAACAATAGGGATCATCTGCTCTATAAGACCAATCATCCTATGAATTTGAGGGCTGTAGTCAAAAGGAACTCTAGTTATCATCCGGAAACGAGAAATTGACCAACGGTCACTGTGACCTTGACCTTTGAACTACTGACCCCAAAAACAATAGGGATCATCTGATCAAATAAGACCAATCATCATATGAAGTTTGAGGTCTGTAGGTCTAAAGGAACTCTAGTTATCATCCGGAAACGAGAAATTGACCAACGGTCAGTGTGACCTTGACCTTTGACCTACTGACCCCAAAAACATTAGGGATCATCAGCTCTATAAGACCAATCATCCTATGAAGTTTGAGGGCTGTAGGTCAAAAGGAACTCTAGTTATCATCCGGAAACGAGAAATTGACCAACGGTCACTGTGACCTTGACCTTTGAACTACTGACCCCAAAAACAATAGGGATCATCTGCTCAATAAGACCATTCATCCTATGAAGTTTGAGAGCTGTAGGTCAAAAGGAACTCTAGTTATCGTCCGGAAACGAAGAATGGACGGACGGACTGACTGACGGACGGACGGACAGGGCAAAAACAATATGTCTCCCCCCGAGGTGGGGGAGACATAATTTACCAAAACAAGAGTTAAAGGGACTTGAAAAGTGACAGTCGGTGATAATCCCCAAGAAGGGGCCATAATTCAGTCAAACCAATGCTAGTTATGAGCATTGGACAGCGACTTCGAACTATGATCTCACTGATATATGAAGTTACAATAAAAATGTCTGAAGTGGTTGATGAGATATGAAGTTAAACATACACAGAAAGTAGCACACACAACTTTAGCCAAAGTTTTACGAGAAACACTAATGCCTATGCCCAGGTGAGAAGGTAAGCCCATCTATTCTTAGAATAGTCAAGTTTCAATCTCATTCATATACATGTAAAACTGGTGAAATCAAAGACACAATCGTAAAACTAATCGAGCATAAATCTTAATCACTTAATACATGTAGCTTGTGAAAACACAGACGAATAAGACTTCTTAAAATAACAAAACATAAATGAAAATATTTACAAATTTATTTTGGAATATGTGAAATTGTTACAAGATTCTTTTAGAAGTGAAACTTAAAATGATGATTATTTGATGATAGCCTGCCCCATATTAATATGAAAATGTAGGGCTCGAATTCAACTTTCTCTGGTACATGTGCTTGTAATTTCTTGTAAACACAAAAAAAACCCATTAAACTCGCAAAAGTTTATCATATCAGTAGTTTGTATATTTTTTCATGACATGCAAAAACCAAAATTTGTAATCTTCTGTTTATATATGCTAAAAAGACAAAAAAAAAGAAAAAAAAATCAGTAAGTTCCTTGCTATGTATTTCAGTTGGATTTGTACATTGGGACACATATTGAACAAAACTTATCAACCAATCATAAATGTACACAATCACCGAGACAAAACAAGAGCACCACAAGTAGTGTTAATGTTTGTCTGTTACGGGCAACAATTATCACTATCAAATTTTGATAAAAATTTAAATAAAATCCGAGTTTAAAATGGGTCATACCTAAAAAAAAATATAGCTTTCAGAATAATGCCCCTTGTCTAACAACTGCACCTTGTCATGATATTTAATCAAGTATTCCAAAGTTTTCTTTTGATAACTTTTGAAATGTTTGAATAATAGGCTAAAATCTAAGTTTTTCATGATGACGATGCAATGATATTAACAGCTCAACTTTTTCTCCGAAACAAAACAAGCTAAAAATAATACATTTAAAAGCGGTGTTCTGATGATGAGATATTTGTCAAGTTTAACGGTGATATATATATAATATATTGACCTTCATTTGTATTTGAAAGATATTTACAAATGATATATATGCGATTACAGTCATCGAATTTAGCACTGGCCCGGTGGTCCATGACCAGTGAAAAATAGTTTGGGCCAAGAAAATTTAGTTAAATATATAGTAGAATAAATTCAAAACTGGAATTTGGGCTAGTAAGTTCAAAAATCTTAAATTCATTGACTGTGAGAAGTACAGTCATACCTGTTAACAAAGGATATCCAAGGGAGAGACCAAACATGTCCTTTATAGACATGTGGTCTTTATTTGAGCCGTGTCACGACAAAACCAACATAATGGGTTTGCGACCAGCATGGATCCAGACCAGCCTGCGCATCCGCACAGTCTGATCAGGATCCATGCTGTTCGCTTACAAACCCTATTACAAGTAGAGAAACTGATAGCGAAAACAGCATGGCTCCTGATCAGACTGCGCGGATGCACAGGCTGGTCTGGATCCATGCTGGTCGCAAAGGCACTATGTTGGTTTTGTCGTGACACGGCTCATTTTAAGGTTTTTTTGTTCTATATAATCAATGTACGGTTGTCTCAAAGTGGCCTTTATACACATAGTGATCTTTACTCAGAGGTGGTCATAAACACGGGTTTGACTGTACATGTAGTTACGATAACAAAAAAATTCAAATCATCTCGTTCCTTCTTTCACAAGGATATCACTACAGTGCACTCCGGATATGAAAGTGTTTCTTCACTATGTCTATATGTGTTTCTTAACGGCTACTTATACTTTGCGGAACGGAACGCCCCAACCTAACCATGTAAATAGAGGAAAGTAATTAATTCTACAGAAAATGTCTATGTGAACCAATTGTGAGACTAAAATAAAGGTTGATAAAAAATTAATATTCTCTTGATCAATTTCCTATGAAAGGGTTTGTTCAAATTTCCAGAACTTTAATATAATTGTAATAAACAAACTAACTTTTGCGCGTATAGAAGAGTTAAATTCGAGCCCCTGAAAAGCTTTTAAAAAGCTGTACCCAATTTATAACCTGATTAATATGCATCTGTACAAGTGACATTAATGAAAATAAATAAAACAACAGCTCCCACAAATTGTGCAACAGTATCCCTTAGAATACCATTCTTCAGACCATTCTATTAGGGCTTATTTTTTTCAAATCTTTAAACTGCAAAATCATTATTATATGTGGAGCACTAATTTCCGTTCTTTTTGTGGATAGGTCAATTCATGAATTTAGGATCCACCAAAATTTCATTTTGTCTCCTGTAGCATAATTTTGCATCACTTTATCACTTTATTTATATTTTTTAACCTTTTGGAAAAAATAAACAGCCATAAATTTATGTACCCACGAAAATGTTCTTTGTGACAAAACCACGAATTTCATGTACAGGAAATTAATATAATTCACAACTTTACTTATATGCATGCTTCTTTTTTAGTATGAAGGCAGTAACAAAATATTTGCCGAGGCTTGTATTAAAGATAAAAGTACAATGTTCATGATTTCATATCGAACAAATATTGCTCTTTACTTTTATACCTGACTTAATTATAAAATATGATCACATTACCATACAATAGAGCTACCTTTCCAAGCAAGAAACATAATTTTCTCATCCGTGTATCACTATTTCCCAAGCACTAGGTATCAATAATCCTGCCTCTTAACCACTTTAATCCCTCCCACTAGATCAGCTAAGCCCCGCCCAATTTCAAGCCCTAATATGAATATTTATTATTATTATGATAATCGGACAGCAGTCAATGGGTTATGAGATTTAAACTGTTTTTGTTGTTCGCGTTCTTGTTTTTTCAGCTGTTGTTGTAAGTGTCTTTGCTGTCTTTCTGCTTTACGTTTCTCTTTTATGACGTTGTCCGCCTGCCACGAGAGGTCGTCATCTGCCTCCGCCTCCCATGCGTTCCCTGACTCCTCCCAACTGCCGAGTTCAGAATTCTGAAATGGATTTTTACTAAAATTGTAAATTGTTATGGTAATCATCAATATCCATACAAAGTTTGGCACAGTCAAGTCAATTCTTTGACCAATTATTTACCAAAAAGTGTTTTAAATATCAGGAAATATACAACCACCTCTTGTCTTATATTGAACAATGATACATCCTGTATCTTTAATGGGTCAACCAAAATTATCCAAGACCCCATTCAGAAAGCCAGAAAATATCTCTTTTGTTCATAATTGTCTAATGAATATTCTCAACTGTAAAATTTTAGTTATTGACAAAATTGTAAATGACTTAAAACATGAGAAACAGAGAAAGTAAACTACATGCTTTACTTGTTTGTTTGTTTGATTGGGTTTTATTTTACAACAACACAGTATAGGTCATTTGGCGACTTTTCAGCTTTAATGGTGGAGGGAAACCTCAGGTGCCCCTCTATGCATTATTTCAGGCACGAATGGGCACCTGTGTAGAACCATAGACATTCTGTAAGCAAGCTGGATACCTTCCTCACATGAAAGAATCCAAATTTCCTTTTGGGCGGCAAGTGGTTTAAAGTCAACAACCTTAACCACTCAGTCAAGGATGCTTCCACAGGCTTTATCTTATAAGGTGCTTACTATAAAAAAAGCCATTTTCCAACACATTATCAAAACTTTTATCCTTTAAAATACCTAATCTTAACAGTAAAAAATAGGACTTTTTTCACAAATTATGCCATTCAGGCTCTTATTTCAACAAATCAAATGACCCCTGAGTCATTCACAAAAGACTGAAACAAGCTAGAAAACTGGAGGGAAAAAAACAGAAGGACCAAACACAAATGCCTGTAACAAGCTGGAAATCTAGGTGAAATAACAGAACAGCCAATTTCATATTAGAAATATGTAATGTTTATGTTGCATTGAAAACAAATTGAATGTCATGCAATAAAAGTTAACACATTAATGTTTTACCTGCATCATTGGAATGTCTGCCGTCATGGCAAGTTTGTCAGATATATACCCTGTATAATCTTCTTTCTTCTTCACTAAAACCTGTATCATAAATTAATCATGATAAACTCCTTCATTTAAACCTGTATCATAAATTAATCATCATAAACTCCTTCATTTAAACCTGTATCATAAATTAATCATGATAAACTCCTTCATTTAAACCTGTATCATAAATTAATCATCATAAACTCCTTCATTTAAACCTGTATCATAAATTAATCATGATAAACTCCTTCTTTTAAACCTGTATCATAAATTAATCATGATAAACTCCTTCATTTAAACCTGTATCATAAATTAATCATCATAAACTCCTTCATTAAAACCTGTATCATAAATTAATCATCATAAACTCCTTCATTTAAACCTGTATCATAAATTAATCATGATAAACTCCTTCATTAAAACCTGTATCATAAATTAAACATGATAGACTTCTCCATTTTAGCCTGTATCATTAATAAATCAAGAAACCTCAATTAAAGCAAGTATTTCATGACAAAACAGATTTTTCCAAAAAAATTTATTAAAATAATAAAAAAAACATTCACCTTTTTCTGTTTTTTAACTTTTGGTGTCATATCCTGAAAGTAGTCCATTTCTGGTTCGTTTTCCTGAGATTGTTGTTGTTGTAGCTGCAGTTGCCGTTGACGATATTCCTCCACAGATCTGATCTTTTCAGCTTGTTTCTGTTCATCCCAGCTGTCCCAGGGAGACAACTCCTCCTGAACCTGATTTACAAAAAAAATATATAACAAGAGGGCCATGATGGCCCTGAGGTCGCTCACCTGTATATAGCCCACCCCCCAACCCCCAACGTTGCAGGGCTTTTATTTGCACAATCTTGGTAGACACCCATAAGAAGATGTTTCATGCCAAACATCTAAGCTCTAGCTAAAAGAAGATTTTTTTTAAAGTTTTTACTATACACATATAGTTAAAAACAATGACACCCCTGGGGCCGGGCCAGTTAAGACCCCAGGGCTTTTATTTGAACAAACTTTGTAGACACTTACTAGAAGATGTTTCATGCTTAATATCTAAACTCTAGCTATTTGGGTTTTTTCAAAGAAGATTTTAAGTTTTTGCTATACACATATAAAGAAAATCAATGACCCCCGGGGCGGGGCCAATTTTGACCCCAGGTCTTTTATTTGAACAAACTTTGTAGACACTCACTAAAAGATGTTTCATGCTTAATATCTTAACTCTAGCTATTTGGGTTTTTTCAAAGAAGATTTTTTAAGTTTTTGCTATACACATAAAAGGAAAATCAATGACCCCCGGGGCGCGGCCAATTTTGACCCTAGGGCTTTTATTTGAAGAAACTTGGTAGACACCTATTAGAACATGTTTGATGCTAAATATCTTAGCCACAGCTCTTTTCGATTTCTTTAAAAGAAGATTTTTTAAGTTTTTACTATTATGCATATAGGGAAAATCAATGAACCCCCGGGGCGGGGCCAATTTTGACCCCAGGGCTTTTATTTGAACAAACTTGGTAGACACTTATTAGAACATGTTTCATGCTAAATATCTTAGCTCTAACTCTTTTGGATCTTTAAAGAAGATTTTTTAAGTTTTTACTATATGCATATAGGGAAAGTCAATGACCTCCCGGGGCGGGGCCAATTTTGACCCCAGGGCTTTTATTTGAACAAACTTGGTAGACACCCATTAGAACATGTTTCATGCTAAATATCTTAGCTCTAGCTCTTTGGGTTCTTTAAAAGAAGATTTTTTAAGTTTTTACTATATGCATATAGGGAAAATCAATGACACCCCGGGGCGGGGCCAATTTTGACCCCAGGGCTTTTATTTGAACAAACTTGGTAGACACTCACTAGAAGATGTTTCATGCCAAATATCTAAGCTCTACCTCTTATGGTTTTTGAAAAGAAGATATTTAAGGTTTTTTCTTTTGGTTGCCATGGCAACCAGAGTTCTGCATGGAATTAAATTCTTTGAACAATTTTTAAAGGTGACCACCAAAGGAACATTCCTGTGAAGTTTGGATGAAATTGGCTTAGTGGTTTATGAGGAGATGTCATTTAAAGTAAAAGTTTACGGACGGACGGACGCCGGACGGACGGACGCCGGACGAAAAGCGATCACGAAAGCTCACCCTGTCACTTTGTGACAGGTGAGCTAAAAATATATGGAAATATGGATTAATAATGAATCCATATTTCCATATATTTTTAGCTCACCTGTCACAAAGTGATATAGATTTAATAGATTTAATTATTTATGATACTGCTTGTAAACATAATTTATGTTTACAAGCAGTATCATAAATAATTAAATCTATAAAAACAATCCATTCTAAAAAGTTAAAGGACCAATATGCCGCAGAAATGCTTTTATTCTTATTTCTCAATTATTTTTTTAAAATTTTTGGTGTACTTTTTTAGTATCCATCAAGTTATTTCCCAATTATTTGAACCATCTTTTCCATCTGTTGCTTTTTGGCAATAAGTGCAGTTATAGTGAATTAGTGCCCTTACTAAAGAAGTAAACATTTATATGTTTCTGAGGCATAATGGAATATGGAAAATATTCTGAACTACAACTGGTTAAAAAGTGATAATAAATTTACTTAAGATACTTTTGTGTATTCAATTTAGCACGGCAGATGATCATCATGCATACATCATGAGACAATGCACTGCATGTCCATGTCTTTATTTTGCAAGGAAAGAATCATGAATGTGAATAAAATATTTGAGATATTGAGCATCTATGTGAACAATGCATAATCCATTTAATAACTGAAAAATCTTTGCAGATTTAAAACAATTTCTAAAGGAAGGTAATTTTCATTCAAATGCAAGGTTTTTTTGCTAATTATTTTTAGTTCCCACATGAGGAAGCATTTCCTTATCTATCATTTTTATGCTATAGAATATGTCGTTCAAAAATGGAAGTAATTTAACTTAGGATGTGTGTGTCTAATCTTTTATTTTAATACTAAAAACAATATTTTTCATATTACACAGAGTACTATGCACAGTTTTGGAAGTTTCTTGTTCAGATTTACTTAAATGTTAAAGACCTTTTTGGGGAGTTTTCACATAGAAATATAGGCAAAATTAAAACTGTTCAATAGAATTTTTTTAAACTTTGTATGTTGTTAGATTATGATAATAGAAACATTTTAAGCGAAAACAAAAATGGCCACGTTTGATTGTTTGATTGGGTTTTACATCACAACACATTTACGTTATTTGGCAACGTTCCAGCTTTACTGGTGGAGGAAGACCTCAGGTGTCCTTCCTTGCATTATTTCAGGCATGAAGGGGCACCTGAGTAGAACCACTGACGTTCCGAAAGCTAGCTGGATAGCTTCCTCACATGAAAGAATCCAAAGTCCCTGTATGGATTCAAAACCACAGTGGTGAGAGGCAAGTGGTTTGAAGTTAACAACCTAAACCACTCAGCCACGGACTCCCCATTTGGCCATGCAATGATGTTCATTGTAAAAACTGTGAAACAGACTTCAAAAAAACACACTGAAAGAGCTGTAAAACTGCATCACAAAGTTGATACCAAAACTTCTTTACTAATCCATTACTCTAAAGTATTAAATACCTGTCCAGTTCCATTCATAGAGTAGTGGGAGGACAAATTTTCTACTGAAGGGTAATGATTTGACATCGGCAGAATTGGGTCAGAGTTTCGACGTTTCCTTCGGCACCATAGCCTTTTTAGAGGAGAAAATATCATGAAAATGACTCCAAATATCTTCTTTATTACATTCCATATCACTTTTATCATCCTGTAAGTAGAATGGAGATGACATTACAAAATTAGCAATACTGTAAAATGCTATGTTCTTTTATTATAGTTTTTATGTTATTTAGCCTCTTTTTTAACATTTTCAATGCCAGGGTATCACTATGACATGTATTTGTTTTAAAAATGAGAAGCCTAAGATTGTTACATTGGTTTGACAGGCCACTAATCTAATATTCTATTCAGTGCATTTTCTTTCTTGAGCAGTCCTTTTGCAGCACATGAAGTCAAATCTATTTTCTTCCAAGTCTTGCCAAAGCTAGAATCCGAGATATAGAAGTTCTGGGCCAGAATTGATTGTTAAGCAGTATCAATTATAGATGTTCAGATGTACAGGGCCGGCAAAATCTGATTTTGACTTACTTGTCCGTTTTTATGTGGAGCATTTTATAACTTGTCCGTATAATATTGACATATTTAATTCTTGAAAATTTTCACTTGTCCCTACAGGCTGTGGGACAACAAGGGCAATACCAAAAATTAATTTTGCCAACCCTGGATGTAGAATTTTGCTTCTATGTCAAAACCAGAAGCCAACCTTTCTCTAGTGAAAAGTAGATTTATGTGAAAATGCAGCAAATTAAAAACCCAAAACTTCTTCAACAATTTAATAGCATGTGCATATAGTGCACTTCCTTGAGATTATGGGAGTTGGGATTATGCATTCCTCATAGGTGTTCGGCGCCTTGATTGGTCACTATCCCCCGGGCCACACCCCCTCACCCACTCTACAACCCTCCTACCTTTCAAAACCATGTAAACTGCAGTATTTTTCATTTGAAACAAGTTTAAATATTTGGTATATGCTGTTAATTCAATTTCCTTCACTTCCCACAAAAAGATAAAAAATTGATACATATATATTTAGTAAAGGTATGCAACTCGCCACTAATTTTTCAGCACTCATCTTAATATGAACTCCATAACTCCAACATTTTTTCACCAATTTTCAAAATCTTGGTAACAAACAGTAGGGAATTGATTCCTGTTCAAGGAAATAAAGCTGTCATTACAATCATTTCAAGTTATAAGAAGATATGTAATCTCGAAGTCATCGCAAGTATAAGTCGACAGAGACCTGACTGCTGGGTTTTTGTCAAAATTACCTGACTCAATGGCAGTTTAAACAAAATGAATGAATATTATTTGTATTGTGCATATAAATATGATTAAATTATATTATTATTAGTAATAACTCAGTAACTGTCTCTGTGAGACTTGTGATAAATGGCTACATATAAAATGTGCTGATATATCTCCAAAAGATTATGCATTATTGCAGAATAACCCGGATCCTTATATATGTACTCTGTGTCTAAAAGTGCCACTTATACCATGTATACCTGAATTATTAGAATTATCTATGGAATCAACTACACATCCTACATGTACTCCTGATCTGTTCATCTACACTTGAGTCATATGACTATAGACAAAATAAATGACAGTTTTACCCCCTCGAGCGATGAGGAGGAAAATTGGGAAGACCACACTTCTAATAGTAAAAATCAATTATAAACACCACATGTGAAAAATCTGAATAGTGAGTTACCAAACCCAGCCAGGAAACTATTGTTCTCTGTATGATTTTAATGATGAAACAACGGAAGAAAATTTTAGAAAACAGTGACATACTTAATAATAGTGTCCTGTGATAGTGAACACCTGTATGACATTTTTGATGATGTTAAAACCCTTAAAAACTTAAAATAGGAAAAGACCGATAATTGGTCATCTAAATATTAATAATTATAAGATATAAAATTTCTAGGAAATTAGACCCATTTTTTTTGATAATAATCTTGTTGATATTTTCTGTATTTCTGAAACCAAAAATTGATCATTCTTTCAGTGATAACCTGTTCCAGTTGATGGATACAAGTTAACAGAATGTGATAGAGATGCCCATGGTGGAGGCTTTGCTGACACTAAACGGGCTGATTATACCTATTAAACGCCGTACAGATTTAGAAATCAAGGTCTGGAAAATTTATGTTTTGAATTGAATTTGTTTAAAAAGAAAAATGGGGAATTATATTTTATATATAGACCACCTTAAGTCTGACCATCTTTTTTGAATCAAGCTATCTGAAACATTAGACCAAATTATTCATTAAATTTGACCATGTAATTATTAACTGGGGACTTAAACTATGATTGCTAATTCCTACCAAAAATAAAATCCTTACAAACATCATGGATTTAGTTTCAACTTGGTAAAATCTAATTGACCCAAATGTTTAAAAATATAGACAACCAACCCCTTTTGATGTTTTTAACAAAATCGTCCCTTTTTCTATGTAACATCATTATCAGGCAGCATAATGACTGCCATGTATGTATTTACAACTTCAAAGAACAGTTAAAACCTATCTAAAAAAAGGGAAAACCCTTTTAGGGTTCAAAAATTTTGATGAAATGTTTTTAAAATGAACTAGACAAAGTACCTTCCAAAAGCATTACTTTTTATGATGTTGAGAAAATTATGGGCTTAAAACTTTTTAATGAAAAATTTTGAAAAGAACATGCACCAAAAAAACAAAAATTAAAAAGTCTTCCCCCCTTATTGAATCTAATACGAAAAAAAATCTCCAAACAAAACAGCACATAACATATCTGAAATTTAAAAAAAAAAATAAATTTGGGGAAAATATAAAAAAATAGGCTTCAAAAAAAAAAAATAAAACGTTGAATCTATTTCCACCCTTTCATGGAAAAAGGGCGGGGGCCCCCGTCTAAATTTTGGCCCCAAAAATCAAACCTTTTTTTTAAATCAAAAATCCCTTTTTTAAAAATTCAAATAAAATTATTTAAGGGAAAAAGTCGGATTGCCGATCAAAACTAAAGGGTTATGTTAAATGACTTTTTTGTAAATTGCCAAAATTGGATAAAAATATCGCTATTATCCCAAAAAGAACCCTAGTATTAAATTAATTAAACAAAAATAACATGACAAAAAGTCAATTTTTTTTCTGTAAATGAGTAATTGAAAATCTAAATGTAAAACCCAAAAAAGCAAAAGGATAGACAATGTACCACCCAAAATTTTGAATGCTCAAAATATAATTGTAACCCAAACCCAAATATAAAAATAGATCAACACAATTTATTTAAACAGTTTAAATGGTCAACACTCCAGTTTTTAAAAAAAGATATCCTTTTATTTAAAATTTTTGGCCCTTAATATTACCATAAAGTAAAAAATTTAGAAAATTATAAATGAACAATTGAAAACCCTTTTGAAAATAATTCATAAATTTTTTAGCCGCTTTCGACCAGGGGTACGGATGTCAGAAAACCTTTTTGCGTTAGTTAGGGCTGGAAAATGGCTTCAAAAAGAGCAGTGGGAGCAATCCCAAAGGACCTGCCAAAGGGTTTTGGGCTGTCTCCGCAGATTTTGCAGTCCAAAAGCTAGAGGCATATGGGGTTTTGAAAATGAGTTCTCTGTTCAAATTTTTAAACAGGAAACAAACAGTTAAAAGAGGAGAGTATCATAGCAACTTTTTGCTTGACAACAATTAAGGGTGCCACAAGGCTCTATTCTTGACCTTTTAATTTTCAAACATCTTCCATGAATGATATTTTTATTTTATAGATAAATTCATCCTCTACAATTATGCAGATGACAATACTCTAGCCTTCTTCCAAACTCTAAAATAGACATATTGAAAAACACATTAGGAAAATGAAAGTAAAATACTTATTAACTGGTTTAACATTAATAAAAATGCAAGCTAACCTGACAAGTTTCAAGCCATAGCTGTTGGAAAATAACAAATGAACACTTAAAAGAATTTCAAATTGATAATGTTACAATAAAATGTGAAGATTGTGTTAAACTGCTAGGACATAGATTTTTTTACTTAACTTTGATATACAGGTCACCAGAATGTGTAAAAAAGATGCAATCTAATTAAATGTGCTCTTAAGAATTAGGAAATTTTTAAATTCATGAATGTCTTCTTCTTATTTACAAAATCTTTATCAGATCTAATTTTAACTACTGTCCCCTTGTCTTGGCATTTTGCTCCAAAACAAACACAGAAAACTTGAAAAACTCCAGCAATATAGAGCCCTAAAAATAGTATTTAATATTTTAATTCTTCATATGACACATTATTCAAAAAAAGTTAATATGCCTACTTTACATTTGTCAAGAATTAAAGTAATAGCCAAAGAAGTGTTTTTAAATGCCTGTACGGAAAATCACCACCATATATAAATATTTAATTCATTTAAAAATTCCAATTATTCTTTTAGTATCCAAAAAAGTGTAAAATGAGTCCCCACCAGGGTCAACAACAGTAAACATACATAGGTGTATAGAATTCTTTATAGTTTGCAAGGTGCCCAGATACGGAACAGTCTCCCAAATGAATGCCGCAAGTCTTGACAATTACAAAGAGTTTGTGAGACTGTGATTCCAGGTCTGGAGTGGCCCAAGCTTGTAAATGTGCTATGTGCTTTTAATTTGGCTATGTGTTTGTTTTGCTGCTTGAGTGTTTAATTTATGTAAATGCTTAGAATACATGGTTTTTGTTTGCCTTGCTTTTTGTGCATCCCTTTTAGTTGCTATGATGCTTGATTATATTTTGTGTGTTAATTTTTTCTTAAAACCCTTGTATTTATGCTAGTTTGAATCTTATGTTGTGTTTGTAATGCTTTGTTCATCATTAAACTCCTTATTCCCCATTCCATTAGGCTGTGCAATGCAACTTAATTTTAGTTAATTTGGTTTGTTTTACACTGTATGCGCTTTATCTTGTTTCTTTTTATGCTGTATAAGTTCATCATAAATTTTTATGCACTTTTATAAGTAAGTTTAATTTTATCTATTTATTTATTTATATATATTTTTTAGGAAACCACTCCAATACGTATTTATATATTGTAAGATGTTACCATTTATAACTATTACTATTTTATTAATTTTATTATTATTTTTATTTATTTTCACATTGCTATATCGTATCATCTACTAAATTTTAGACTCAGTCATTTATTACTTTTAAAAACTGTTATTACCTTTAATATAATATGTACGGTGTGTCAGCAAAACTATGCCTTAATTTACCATCTTATTGTAAAAGTTCTTCTTAACCCTTGATACTCCTTATTCAGTTTTAAGCTGCTAATAGTTTTATATGTTTTTATTTCAGAACTGTTATATGTTAGCAAATATGTTTTACGCTTTTGTTATTGTCGGTAAATAGCTTATTAGCTAATGTTTCTTGTAATATGTAAACCGACTTAAAATTGATAAATTTGAAAATAAAGTTATGATTTTATGAATACAATACTTGACTAGATATGCTACATCAAATTTCGCTTGCGAACCCTACTTTATGAATCGTTTTTTGTTAGTGAGGTTGTTTTCACACCTCACTTTCAGATACAATCAACCACGCCTTCCGTTATAGCCGTGACTCGTTTCTTGACCTACAATCGCCATTGAAAAACTGATGTCTAGTGGGAAGGAGGTGTTCATGTAGACATTCTAGGTAGTATTAGTATGCATAAATCAACGTTTTCAATTTCAATTTTATTTCATACAATACGTACCCTAGAATGTACATTCAGATTTAATTCTGATTTGGAAGCAATATTTAAACAGGAACGGTGGGTTTCAGTTTTACAATATACTAAAACATCAAAACCCAAAATAACAAGTTTATTAACTCTAAACTGTACTTACTAAGTACTGTATCCTGATTCTCAGCATCTTTGCTATCTAAACTTGAATGCAACTTGGGTCAGTATACCAATATGAAATTATCTGACTAACCCACTGGTGACATATACCATTAAATATCCGTGTACACCACTGTCTGTACAAGACCTTTAAACAAATTGTACCATCATTCCCATTGTCTATATATATTACAATCTACAGATCTATTCTTGTACAACCTATCGTACACACTTAACGTTATCGTTTAAACTAATCACTGAAATTCTCAAAATTCGACTCGCCAGATACGGATGACAGTTTCGTTCTATTTATCACGAGTAGTGTGTTTAGAAATTACATTTACGTAGGGATAATGTTTCACAAATGGTCTCCTTCTAGACAGTCAGCGGACTCCATCCGCTTTTCACTGCTGCACCGTTGAAAGCTGCCAAGAAGACATATATTATCGTTGAATGACTTTTCACATTTTTTGTTCTTTTACTGTTCTTGTATGCATATTTGAAACT
Organism: Ruditapes philippinarum; assembly: GCF_026571515.1. Taxonomy (NCBI): domain Eukaryota; kingdom Metazoa; phylum Mollusca; class Bivalvia; order Venerida; family Veneridae; genus Ruditapes; species Ruditapes philippinarum. The sequence continues at coordinate 19,596 of NW_026859437.1, forward strand.
TTGACAATCCATCTTGAAATTTCTGTGCGTGTAATGGTCGATGAGTTTTGTTAACCGGAAGAAATAGTTCCGTGACATCAATTCTGTACCTATATTTCGAATTTGCTTCGTGCGTTTTTAAAGTACACGCAACACGTTTGGATCTCTATTCGTTCTTGTAACGCCGGAATAACAACAGGTGCAGGAACTTATTTGGTCTGTCTTGCTTGAAGGCCGTCTTATGACTTATACCTTTTTTTGTATGTTAACATTTCCCTCACCAAGCTTGAGATTTCTGCAATCACTACATTCGTCTGAAAATGTTTCACAGCAATAAGGAAGCTTGTTTCCATTTCAAGAGCTTCAGGGACCTTTTCCTCAACGCGTTCAAAAGGATGTCTCTGTTAGGCCTGTAAAACAAAAGTAATCCCTCTCGGAAACAAGATTTTTTTAAAGGTGGTCTCATTAAACCCTTTAATTGCCTTTTGGCTACAGAGGTGTTCACAGGGCGAAAAATTATCAACCCTACGGTATCAGAAGACATTCATAGTCTATAGCAGATAAAGTCCATATTGCAGAACTGCAAGAAGAATTTTTCAATAGAAATTTATGATGTTTAGAGATTTGTGTATGGATCCATTTTGTTGTTTCACTACACCAATGCTTGAATTTTGATTTAGATCTATTAGTCTTTCTGCGTGCCCAATCGCCATGAGGCTGCCAGTACTTTTCTAGATTTTTGAGCCTCTTGTTTCATGTATCTGTCGTTGAGCCATGCAGTCATTCTAGAGTTCCGGGTCGAGGATGTACAATTCCCCTTGATTGAGACAATCGATCCGAACTGCGACGACGTATATTCAGTGAGTGTGCAATCAACATTGCAATAGAATCGGAACCAATAGTTGAGCGGCAATTTGGAGCCAATTTTTAGATTAGTGTACAATGATATTTCTGCATGTGAGACAGAACCGTGGTATCACTTAGCGGTGAATGATATTCTAAATGTTTCGTCCATGCGATTGAGAGGGCATCACTGCTATGCGCGGGTGAGAATCCATGTAAACGTTGTGTCTGTTTGTTTTTATTGTCGCACATATCCATCATTGAAAACCCAAATGCTGAAACTTCTCACAAACTGTTTTGTTCAAGGACACTCGTCTCCTTTCTTCTGGATCTTGCTCCAGAGATCTGACAGTATATTCTTGTCTCCAGCTATTGAGCTGCTTTCAGTGACCATTTGCCTGGTGTGCCAATTGTCCAAGATCCCAGTTTGTTGACAAGATTCAGAGATTTCGCTACCCTGTTGTGATTATTACATGTCATATTGTGCGACGTTTATTCATACATTTTGTGTTTAGGGGGGTTAGAATGTCTTACTGTTTGATCACAGCCTCCTCTCCAAAACAATTTGACTGTGTTGGAGTTGTTGATAAGAGTCGAACGTCCTTGACAGTAGGTGGGGGATTTCATATGTCCCCCAACCATGTATTTGCTTGCATCTTGGTTATCGACCACATTTGTCTTGACTCTGTAGATAACCACAGCCCTTGAGAATGTCCTTCCTTAACACCATTGTGAGATGTATTTTTAGTGATGTGAAATGTTTAACGTGAAAACGACATTTCTTTTGGGACTCCAATTTTGCAGCAAATGTGTTGGATGAGCATGAAACAGTTCTTGCATTTGGTTGTGTTCAGATCCGACAAGAAGCTATCTTTGCTTAGAAATATTAAATAGTCCCTGGCGCTATCTGACCAAAAGTTAAATTTTTTGCGAATTTTCAGGCCTGGAACTCTCTCTGGAGTGGAAATACTAACCCCTTGTCTAAAGCAACTGACCCCTATGTAGTTACTGATTGAAGGGACAGATTGATTTCTTTTTGAATTGATATGAAACCTAGCTCGGAAAGAAGATTCAGCATGTTGTCGATTCTGAATCAGATAATGTTTGATGATTTATGCATAAGCAATCGTCTAATAAGTCAATAGGCGTATGCTTTGTTTCGAGATGTTTTGCAGCTATACTGCTGTGATTTTGCGAAAACTCTTGCGAGTCTTGGTCCAAGCACGAGCTTCTGAATTTGATAAACCTATTGCTTGTAAACAAAAACGAATATTCCGATGTTTTTTGTGAATAGGATGTGAAAATAGCTCCTTTAATCTGAGCTGGGAATTGCCCAACCCCTTCTCGAACTAATTCACAATTTTTCATAGTTATCCATCTTGAATGTGTTTTTTGAGATACATGTTGACTAGGGTTGAGATTTATACTGGCTCATTCCCTCTTTTTGGGTACTAGAAATAATGTACTGTAAAAACCGGTTCTTTATATGTCGGTGGACTTTTCTATAGCATTTTTCTTAAACAGCTCTTGGAGATTTGCGTATACGATTTAAATCTGAAACTCTTGAATTTATTTTGTATGTTTTTATGCCCAAAAATGGTGCTTTTTATAAATTCGAGTTTGTAGCTTTTGATATATCTAACATTGATTTTGTTATTTTCTCATTCGCAAAGAAATGACTGAGCTTCCCACAGGTATCTCTTGAAATTTTGCTATGTAACTTACGAGGTATTTTTATGCTGATCGTCCACGTCCTCTGCCAACAGATTTGGGTCATCGGGAGGTTTGACTTTACCATAGCTGAATCCCTGTTCCCTGTATACTGTAGGGTTGATGCAGATACTGTGAACTTTTGATCGAAAAGTATCTACTATTGAGGAAGTTACAGTGCGTGTCTGTCATATAATGGCTTTTTTGCAGGTGGTTCATTAGCTTTGAATTTGAATTCAATTTGCCGTTTATACACTGTATTCTTTTTTTGCAATCTGCACAGTTCAATCTATTTGCTTTTTTCTTTCTTTGCTGCTTTACAGTTTCAAAATCGGGACAAAAAGCCTGTCACCTGTTAGTGGTAAACTTGGAAATTTCCATGATAATGTATTAAGAGATGTTGTCGGAACATAGCTAAAGCTTCTATTTGTGGAAAAGGCTCCTGCGGCCAACTGATCCATGACTTCTGGTATGATGCAAAAATATTTCTCACTTTGTTACTGATCTTCAGAATCAAATACCTGGAGATAGTACCTGTAATAATTTCCCTACAGTCCTTGTGACATAGCTGAGGTGATCATTCCTTGCGAGCTGCATGGGAGCCCTTTGTAGCAATTCTTTCTACACTCTTTGGCAGGTTTGAGATATAAACTTAGTCATCCTTTTGGCTTTAGAATTTGCGAGATGCTTTTTCCCATGTTTTCTTATAGGAAAAAATCAATTAATGATCATTGAGGTTACTGAATGACATTTTTCTGCTTTTCTTTGCTATGGAATATCAGTAGATTTTATAGGCGACAAATGTTTGTGATTCTTAGTCCTATACTGTTTGAGAATTACAATTTTGATTTCATATTAAGTAATTTATACCTTCCTTTCAGGTTCTTTTACTTGGTAAAGGTCGTATTCCAATAATTCAAACAAGACCAACTTTTTGTTTTTGTCAGAACACGTTGAATTTGAATCATTTTTATCTACGATTGGTAATTCAGAATAGAAGTTCTGGTCAATGTCATTCAAATATTATCAACCCGTATTTGATGGAATTGTATGTGTCATCACTTTTGATAAACCCTAATTGCTTATCCGAATTTCTTCTATCCAAAATCCGTCATCCGGAGCTATCAGAATCAAGAATATGATTTCCCGAGAGAATGTTTGAAGAGTAAAAAATACTAAAGAGACGGTCTAACTTACTGTCCATACACTGAATTTCGAATAAATTTATATTCCCAGCATCTGATATTTGTTTTTCGATCTGTGCCTTCGGGATTTGAACGGTTCTTAGTCGGGTTTTTACCTTGAAACTGCACAATTATCCTCGCCTTTTATTGCGCTTCACGCGAAGGCGTGGTTCCATAATCATATTTCTACAGTCTTCTTGCTCTTTGGAGCGCGATTTGTTTCTGTCGACACGGTATTGGTCAAAAAATATTTTTCACAAAACAAATATACAAAATAAAGATACGAGTCTACTGGAGCGGATGTAAACACGTCCTATTTGTACGGTCGCAGACGAGCGAGGGTCACGTGGTCTAACGGAAGTGCGTGCTTGATTGTATCTGAAGTTGAAGGTTGGGACTCACTAACAAAACAGCGGTCATGAGAGTAGGTCGGCGGAATTCTGAATGTAGGCATTCTAAGCGTAACGTTATGTATGAATAAAATAGTTTCTATGTACTCTTGTATCTTTGTATCAAACTCATATTGGGAAATGAAGGATTGAATTACAGCATAATGATATACAAAATAATAACATTTTCAAATGAAAAAATATAAAAATTGTTAATGTAAATACTGCGGTTTAATGGTTAAGAGGAAAGGTTGTTAGATGGTGTGGGTGGGCCTGTGTTAGTGACCAATCACGCCCGAACATCCTTGACAAGTGTCACTACCAGGTCAGATGATCACACACATTCCAACGCCTATATGCTTTATTTCTTTCCGAATCTTCTACAAGAGAGCGGATTGCTGGCGGAGAAACTAATCAGATCTTTGGCACGTCACAAAAATGAGATGCACGGCATGCATTTACGTCTGTGCATGTGTCTTGGTTAGTTTTTGTTAATTTAAATGACTTGTTCAAAATCAAACTCTTTCTTTAATAGTTTAAAAATTGGGCGATGCACATAGAAATTAATTTGCAAGTGCTAGAATTGAACCTTTTATTAATATAGCTAATGGAAGCAAGACTTCTTGGAATTTGTTTGTTGGTGTTTCTGGTCAGATCTCGGATCATTTCTCGCAGAAAACGAGATAGAAATATAAATTTTATTGAGGTCTACCTTTTTTGGCGGTCCAATATTCATAAAAATATATCGATCCCCAGTACTTCTGTACTTTCATAAAAGTGCTTTGGTAAAAATGAAAAGGTTGTACAATTGTTAAAAATGAGTTTTTCCAGTGTTAAATTTGTTCAATAAATCTTTTTTCTCGTTGTTGAAATATAAGGTTTTTAAAATCACATTTTACAAGAAACAGATACCCTTTTCGAAGCGTTCTAGTGCCCAATTCTAATGTTTAAAAAGAATAACCTTACGTAGGAGATAAAATTGAGAATTGAAAAATCCAATTTTAGGATTATATACTCTACATACGGAAACATAAAATGGCAGTACAAATGCTACAACTACTAGTCTACTACATAGCAAGATTATTTAAAACGCCTAATCAGGAGAGTATTACTCCACATAGAAATAAAAACTATTAGAGTTGAATAAACTCCAATGTATGACTTTATATTAACCTCTAATTATATATATAACTAGATTTAAAAAATTACTTTATTATGGAACTTTGTATACATGTGTATCTCCTACGAAGGAGATAAAAAAAAAGCCTTAATAGGGTTCTATAATCCTATAATATAGACTCTTAATCAGGCTTTTTAGCTCCTCACATAATCATGTATGAGCTATTTGTTTCATTGTATTTATTTATTTTATTTTTGCAAACAAATAGATCACAGTGACATAAAAAGACATAATATATATAATAAAAATTAAAATTATCATTTCATATCAATAATAAATTTAATATAAATTAAGTTAATGACTGAAATCACATGACGCATTGGATAAAATTATTTAAAAATAAATAAATAAATAAAATCACAGTTCAGATTAAGACTACAACAGTCAGAATTATAGTTAGCCAGAATATTGTTTAAAGTTACTGATAGACATGATATTAAAAAAATTGTCTAACCTAGATTTAAAAAAAAAGAAGAAAAAAAAAGAAATTAAAATAATAAATAATAATAATAAAATTTAAATACAATGGGTTTTGTTTAAGAGTGGATCTATGGTTACAAGGAGTTGCCCATTAAGCTTGTGTGCTTATTTTCCAATTGGGTCCTTTAACCAAATAGATGGAAACAAGATGAAACCAGAGATACATTCATTTCTCAAATAAAAATAGTCAATGAGATAAACTACCAATTAATCTTAGACTATTATCACAGTAGTTTTGCATTATCACAGAAAAAAAGGTGGGAAAATTACTCATGGATCCGTATCTTAACACTTTATATGCTATATTATTCACAGTAGTTTTGCATTATCCAGAAAGAAAGGCATAGGAAACAAGTAGATGACTTAAAAAATATAATAAAGTTTGGCGTACATATGTCGCTAAGTTGTACATTGTAAATTTTATATACTTTTTTAACAGTTAGATCCATTAGACCTATACTACAAAAATGGGATTTCATATCACAGACTTTAATTATTTACTGTAATTATTGTCCATTAGTCATGTTAACATAATTCACGATATATGAAACGATATGCATTGATTCCTTGCATTTATCATTGTATTAGAATCTACCTGATTAAAAGAAGTCCGTTTTACAGAAGAATCTTTTCGAGCTTTTAGGCGGCCCTAACGAATCCGCAAACCTGTTAATACCGCCGTCTATGTGCACAAGTTGCCATCCATGCAAATTTGATTACAAATGGCGGTCTCCCTATAAAAAAAATACAAAATTGGCATTTTACTATTTGAGAGTAAACCGGTTTCATTGCTATTTATAACTTACCCAACGGAACAATGCCTGTAAGTTTTTTCTTATTGATAAAAGTTAAATTTATTAAATAACCGTATAAACTGTTAGTAATTTAAAATCCATGTTTTTATTTTTAACTGTTATAAAATGTTCGAGGTTGTCATCATGTTTACATTAATTAAGTCATTTTGGTTATAAATATTTAGTTTTCTCCTTAATTTTAACATCTTTTTACTTACCTTTATCCTAAGAGTAGAAGATCTAAGTTGTTAGACTTAAATTCTAAAAACAAAGAAAAACAGGTTTCACCGATTTTTTTTCTCACCTAGTGAAAAAATTATTTAAGTGTTACTGACACGTAATTGAGGTGCTACTGTAAGAGATAACTTTATTAGTGCTGGGTTTTGCAAAGAAATACATAAACAGCAATATTGTGAACTGATCTAAAATGTTATGTATCACGGGTTATAGCCTACAAAACCTTGACTTAAAGAGTTAAATTGTTTAAATCTGCCCTAATGAATCAAACACAAGTGTATAAAAGGCTGCGTATAAGGCCCTGGCCTTTTATAAAAGATTTCAAATTATGTTTGAAAGTCAACCTTGTGCAAAATGCCTTTTGAAGTCAAGCTATCATTTTCAAGTTGTAAACAATTCTGAACATTAATAGAATTTTATGTTTTTATTAAAACCAGGCATCAGTATATTGTGATATCTGAAAACATACTGCAATATGATATTGCTAGATAAATATTGCAATATCCCATAATTATATTGCTGTTATTATTGTGCACCCAAAAATTTTATCTCAACTTGATTTCAAAATGCATTACAATAAAGTAATTAACTCTGATTGCAGGTAATAAATTGTTATATTTTTGATCAAAATGTTATTAAAATGTTGACACACACAAGTTCAACCATCGCAGGTAACAATGACGGCCAACTTGATTTACAAGACATTCTCTTCAATTCTTATCCTTCTAAATACATACATGTGACATCCCGGCGGGATTTTAAAAAATCCCGATATTTCAACACTGATCCCGATTCCCGATATTACAGCTTGAATTCCCGATATTTAAAAAAAATCAACATAAAAAAAAATCAAACACAGCACCTGTATCTAAAATGTAAACCGTGCCTCCGGGCATTGATTGTTATCTGTCCATATCCTAAATTATAGCGGATTAAATGTTGAGTCGCTAATTGACAGCAAGGTGAAGTAATAAACAGTTCCAATACCAAAAGTTATTCTCACATGTTTAACTTATCACGTGTCGTGTGTCAGTCAATTGACCTCTTTTGGTAATGTAAGAGTAGGTATGTACACGCTACGTCATCAACAACTACCCTGTAAATTAACATGTATGAATTCGGCTCAACCTTTGATCTTCTTTGATTAGTGCCGCACTGATAAAGATAAAAGGTGGAGGCAGAATCATTTTTAAAGTGGCTTATTCAAAAACCTGTTTGAGATGTCTAATTAACCTATTTTTAGTGAGGTGGGTTATTTTTTTTTGTTTTGTTTAGGAAATACACAATCATGGAGGCAAAATGTGGATTTAATTAACGGAACGATTCTTGCATTTATTTGAGTACGTTATTTAACTGGTCATAGTCTTATGTTCATGAATAGTTGCGTTGCACATTTTTCAAATAGCTTGTTTTAATTTTTGAATGACTGAAAAGACATATAATTCTTCAAACTGAAAATGTGTGACTGTTTTAGAAATAGCCTGTATGACTACAATTATTTATTTATCTATTTATTTATTTTTTTGGTGAAATATATTAATATTGGTCAACAAAAAATCATAAAAAAGTATAATCATTTAATGATTTTGAGGGTAATATAGATTCTTTGAACCAAAAGTGCCAAACACACATTGAAATTCGAGTCGATAAACAAATCCAGTTTTGAGCCTCAGAATCCAGCTGAAAATCCAGATTTGGCCCATTTCATTTGTCACATGTATGTAAATAAAATATAATGTTCCTGATTCAGTGTGTTTTTGTGGACAATAAGTTCATATCTTTCAATTTCTAGGCTGACACAGCTATGTTGCATATGGGTTAAGCCCTACAGCAGAGTAGTTGAAAGTAGCCTTTAAAACTTACAGTCTGTCTCTATAATTTCAA
>NW_026859438.1:0-36713 GCF_026571515.1 Ruditapes philippinarum
GAAGCCCCTGAGAAAAAAGCTCCTTTCGTCACATGCAAATAGCTTCTTATTTTTATTTAATTCTCGTTCTGACATAATTTTTTTCCTGTGCAACAAAGCATTTCATTTAAACAGGAAAATGTTCTCCATATCCTTATTTTGACGGCCTATTACGAAAACATGTTGCCCAACAGTTGTTGTACTTTTCTTGTATAGAATTTCTTGATGCTGTCGCCTCATACATCCACTCAAGATGTCATATTTTTTTATTACTTTTTGATTGTTGCCTTTTGGTTTTTCTATTTTTTTCCTTTTATTAGTTTGGTGGTACCAGTATTACTACTAGTATACTGTATAATGACGCTAATGATGAGTTGCATGTTTTATTTTTTTTTAATTTGTCTTTTCAAAGCTTGCTTCACAACAGCTGACCTTTCTTTTTGTGTAAGATGTTTTGGACATACGCCTTCTTTTTACTGGGGACTATACGTCGCTCTTCATAGAATGTCACCAAAATGTTACATTGAAGGTTCCTTGCTAAATTGGTGCTCGGGGATTGGAAGGTATATTCCAGTTTCCAGTACTGTCCATGAACAGGTTTAATCAAACAGAACCTGCAATTCTTTATAACTCTGTATTTGAAATGTCTTCATGACATTATCCATCTTGCATCATATTTTTGTCGTACAATGCAAAATGGATGATTTTATTCTAATTTTTACTTTTTTTTCAGAAAAAGTTATCTAATTGTGAAAAATGAACCAAATGTGAAAACGTTCCAACACCATAAACTCAGTCTAGGAATAGCGCAACATACTTTTTTCAATTTGATCATATTTGTTCTATTTCCTGCACTCTTTTTCTCGTTTATTTAAGAATTTTGAGAATTTGGTATCCGTGGTTTTTGTAGTCACGATTATATTGAGCACTACAAGCTGGGGAAATGATGTAACTGTATCATTTGTAATGGTCCTCATTTTACACTTATCATATTGCTTTTAATTTTAGTTGTATATGTATAAAACATGAAATTGAGAGACATGCTGAACTAAGATGATTGTTTATTAAGCGAATATTTCTCCATCTCTTAGGAAAGCCCTTGAGTGATATATATTATTGAAAAAATCATTAATTATCAAACTATTACCTGTAACTTATGACTTATTATTTACAGATTATGACTTTCTTTACAGATTATCTCTTATATACTATTGTACCGCAAACAAATTTCATAAAAAGTGAAATTATGTTGTTTTATGCTTATGGTATAATTTCAGTTTTAACAAAGATTTACTAATTTATTTACATATACATGAATATTGTGTATTAAAGATCCTGTTACACAATTTTTTCATGGTTTTATCTCATAAATATGATACTCAAATTAAGATTTGTCAAATATTGTACAGTTCCAATAAGCATTATTTATAAAGATTATTACCTAATTTTAACAATTTCATGTAAAATAAAGGGAGGTAATTAGAAATTTATTTTCTATAAAGTCAAATTTTGCAATAAGAAATGAATGCCTGTAATATATTGATTAAATAAAATGTGCACAAATATTTGCAGTACACATTTTACATATTCTTCGATGTTTGAAAATTGTTTTATTTGCATAAATAGATACATATATAAGTTTTTGCTAGTGTGGTATTCACACAGTGAAAATATCAATCACAAAACATACAGGATCTTTAAAAGAATAAAAATGTTCAAAAACAAAACATTGCACAGCTGATTTAAGTAAAGTGTAGCTGCAGATGAAAACATGTTACACATGTACATACTAGGCAATGATTGATAAGTAATCAATTGTAAATAACGGAGCATATCTGACAAATAATGATTAATAGGTTTAAAGTAATAGGTTGTTTTTTTAAATAATGAATTCCCTCCAGGGCTTCCGTAGACTCCTTTTTATTCTTTCTGTAAACATCTTTTTTTAAAATCTGACCTTTTGTTTCCTTAAATATATATATATATATTTAAGGAAACAAAGGTCAGATTTTAAAAAAAGATGTTTACAGAAAGAATAAAAAGGAGTCTACGGAAGCCCTGGAGGGAATATATATATATATATATATATATATATATATATATATATATATATATATTATATATATATATATATTATATATATATATATATTATATATATATTATATATATATATATATATATATATATATATTATATATATATATATATATATATATATATATATATATATATATTACACGTCTGGGGCCTACACATATTACAAATAACATCAGTCAAACACAGAATTGCTCTTAATAGGGATTAAACAATTTTTAGTTCATCACTATTGCTTTAGAAATAAAACAGCTGGGATGAAAACGTGTCGATTTTTATTTTAATTTTCAAAGTCTTAAGGCAGTATAAAATAATAGGAATAAAAAACAATGACAATTCATTTTAACACATCATAAAACATTAACATATGTTTAGAGCCATTATTAACTAAAATGTTCAAGAACAAACACGTCAAATGAAATGAAATATTCATCCGAATGGAGTAGTTCAAATTCCATAAACAATTCTCAGAATTAAACAGCTTAGACAAACTATTTATATATTACATGTATTATGTTACCGATTTAGGAAAAATATTATATAATATTTCTTTATGGAAAAAAACAAGAAAACCTGTTTCAAAAATATATATATATATAATATAACTTCATTCAGTAAAACAGATTTACATTTTGATAACATGAATTTTTCCAATTTAAAGATATTTGTCCAGCGACAATAATAGTTTTCTCAAGTCACGATCAAATTAAATAGATACAAAAGTGGTATTCGTTTTAAATGTTGTTCAAATTGCATGTTTTGTAGAATCTCCGTTCTCGTGGAGTATCATTATATCTTCCAGATTCTATATCAATGTTATGTAAAAAGTAATAAATAACCTATTTATTTGACATCGTTGCTTCAATTGTACTTCGGTACACATGGACTCCCCTGAAATACTTAGTATGGATTCTATGATTTTCATAGGCAAAATCCAATAAAAAAGAGATAACAGATGTTTTGTTTGAGCCTTTTATTATTGTAAAGACCAAATGAATCATTCTTCATAGATGTATGTGATACAATTTCATCTATCAAAATACTCCCTTCGGCAACACTTGATTTATTAAAAAAAAGGTAAAAACAGGAGTACACGTATAGGATACAGAAGCAGAATTAAATTTTAAAATATTTATTGATAATAGCCTAGTAAGGTTCTTCGAAACAATACAGTAGGCATAAATGTTGAAGATGTCGAGTCACCATTCACTTCTAATAATCGACGGTGTCAGATTGCAATCAAAACAATTTAACAATGAAAACAATCCATGGTCTCTAAGCTTGCTTTCTTCGTTCAGTTAATGGTAAATAAACCCTAACATTATGTGGTTTTCTTTATTCTTGACACGGGCTATAACAAATAGGAAAATTAAACCTAAAAATTGAACAAACGCATACTGAAGTTCCTTCACTTTACATTACTCTCCGCAGTGAATGGAATAGACTATATGTGCTTTTTGTAAAGTAAAAACTTCTTAATATGAAAATGTCTGTGGCCATATACATTCTGAATGCTTTTATTTGATCCTCTTCCTCATCATCATTACCAGTATCATCATCATCTGCATTCATAAAATATCTAAACATGTCAGCATCTATGAATTCTTGGAAATGCTTATATTTGTAACCTTATGTTTAGACTGATTGCAATTATTTAAATACTTTTTCTAAGAGTTTTACAAACCGGATGCATCAGACACACGAACCTGTCAAAAACAGAAAAGTACGAAAAGCATTCAAAATATAAACTTTAATCAAAGAAATGGTTGTGACAGACCATTCAATGTGCGAAGCCTTAAACTTTCGTAAACTATAGACAATAAATTGCAAACCCAAGATCACAATAACCATTTGCAAACACATTAACAAGATGACATTCACTGCAATACTGTTATTGTAAATATCAAACAAAATAGAAATAGACAGTTCATGATTTACTTATTTACGACACACGTGGTGAAATTGCAGTTCACTTAACTTTTGTTCTAATGATCTGTAGCTATTTTCGAAGCCATGGCATTATATACAAGTAATATAAGTGTTCATTGACATTTAATAAGACAATGGTGCAATTAGCGTGTAGATAGTTTGTCACTTCTGTCTACATGAAACCAGATTAATGATATGTTTGAGCAAAGAAAGTGCAGAGAAAGAAAAAAGGTAAAAAATGAAAATGAAATTAATGATAAAGTACATTTTAACATCAATACAACAATACTCCAGGGACAAACACATGACTAAAGCATTCTTGATATGAATAACAAGGTCTGTCTTTCTAAACAATGAGGGAAAATATGACACTTGTTAACGTTCAGGATCAAGCAATATAATTTCAGGCGATACGTGACATCTTTACATATTTACAGACTTACAAGACTTTCACCAGGAACATTCATTTGGGTACTTTTACACTAGAATCCCTAATTAAGGCCACCCGGATTGAAGACCAACTCACTTATCCACTTTTAAGATCACCAGATTCAGTCCCAATTTTTTGTTCTTTATTTGACCTCATTATTGAGACCACTGATATTAAAGTCAGCACCTACCTCTATCTTAAATTTGTTTCTATGTTGTTATTACATGTATCTGCTTGAATGCTCCTAGGCATGACACTTGATTTTACAAGGTGTCAAAAACCTGTTATTATTGGGATATTGAATGAAATAAGGTAAGAAAGTAAATTTAAGAGTAGTTAAATGTTGCCATAAGCACATTTATTTTATGATAATTAATTTCTTATTTGATTGGTGAATTATATACATCATAGAATGATTAATATTGAAATCAGACCAAAGATAATTTGATATTAAATTTCTTCAGAATTCTTTCTTCCCTAAAGATTTAATATTAAAACAAAATTTTTATATTGTATTTGCAGATACAGATATACAGTGTTAGTTCATACAATATGGCTAAAAAGACATTGGTCATAAAGTGTGTAAGCAATGATAAGATTACCCACAATAAAAACCACCCACAATTAAGACCACTTTAGACTAGTCCCGATGGTTGTCTTAATTAAGGGTTTTTACTGTATTAGAATATCTTCATTAGGCACCTTCATTCGGGTAAATTTTACAATAACCATGGTTAAATGTTGAATTCCGCTTCAGACTGTATAGAGGGCATGGACGTTTACTTGCACTTGCATGTATCGTCCATGAAAATGCTTAATCAAACGACATTTTCAGTTCTGTCGTTTCGGCGTTCTGTAGGGATTTCGTTTTTTTTTTCAATTTTATACATTTCTGCGAAAGTGCGTTTGCAAAGGAGGGTTTTTTATTAACCTTTGACAAATGCATTAATTACTAGATCTACGAAATTCCCAGATTTAGTACATAGTGTATTTGTATTAAAAAACGAACTGGCTGTGTCAATGTTCTCTTTCAAGAAAAACAAGCTATCATGATAATGGAAAATTCAAGTCTGCAGTTTAAAGTACATTAAGTCAACGTCCTAAACTTTTTCAATTTGGTTTTACTTTATTTAATTCTTTAACTATGTTTCTTGACGTTCAAAAAAGTTTTTTTTTATTGGTGAATGAAATCGTATAAAATTTAACCTTGTTAAGTGTTATGATAATTACGAGCGATATTTATGCATAACGTTTCATCAGTTGTAAAAGTACTCGTGTGGTCTACATCTTGTGTGTCAAAAGTTAAACTGCGAGTAAATGCTTTCAAGAATTAATAATTACATGTACTTTAATTTTTATTTCCCTTCGTATAACAAATATAGCCATCTTTGATGCTTTTTAAAGGTGAATTAAACAACTTGAGAAATGCATTCGTGCTGATGGAAGTTACTCCTAAAGATAGAAATAAAGTATAGAATAATATATAGTATAAAATATATTAGCAGTTGTTGTTTTTCTATTTTGAATTAACCTTAGCATATTAAATGTAATTAAAATTTAAAGAATTCTGATCAGCAAATACTACCAGGAAATACTTGTATGTGTTAAGCTGTTAAAATTACCTCGTACTTCATCCCAATAGTAATCTATTTGACGGTGCTTCGGTAAAATTGATTGCTGACAACTGAATATTGCTTAAACCGGTGCTAAGGGGGGTAATGCACTTATCATTATCTTCCGTGAACAAACTGTATTACGCCGAATCTGAGAATATCCATTTGTTTTGTCCGGTTTGTTTGCGTCTTGCCTTTTATTATTACTCTATTTATTTACTTATTTACTTATTCATTTATCATTTTGTTTAAGGGGCGGGGTAATTGCTCCAGATGGACTTCCCATTCCAAAATTTCAAACCGTGTTTCATTCCTGCTCCACGCGGATCTAAAAAACGGCAATGATATACATAAATATATATTGTAAAGAAAGACAAAGTAGAAGGAAGTTGAACTAAACTATACTGAGTTGCAAAATATAGTATGCACCTGGTTACCGTGGAATTTCGTATATACTTACTTAAGCAATTTTTGTTGTATTTATTAGTATCAAATTTCCAGAAATCAGAAATGTTTTAATTTCACGATGGCTTACATTTAATTGAAATTTGATTACCACCCGAACGTTTGTAACTTGTAAACAGCCGATGGATGAAAAACAGTTGCAGAATTGTGTAAAAAAATCATTACGACTCTGCAACCTTTACTTTTCAACCTTCAGTTGTTTACACCAATCCAACATTCTTATAATTATTCCTATAAAATTCAATACAAATTCAACCATTGTACCGTGAATACTTTTCTGCAAATATTAATATCAATTTTGTCATTATTATTGTTATGCATGTATACAAAATTAAAAAAAAACACTTTCTTTTGCAACTGAGTGTATGTAAGCATGAATATATCATTTGACATTTACATTGTGAACAATCAAAACTGAAGTAAAAAGAGCATCTGTCTAATTAATTTATTAATTTTTGTATCACTAATTTGACTTGAAGGTCTTCGTCAAAAATATCAAATCCTTGTCAAAAATATCAAATATATAACATACCGTACAATGAGTTAGTTTCCTTTCTATTAAAATGTTGGTATGGCAATAACCAGAACATATTAACTAGATATATTCAACTATAATGAGATTAGCCATATCTATATACGTATTTTCATAACTTCTTTGAACTGTTACCAGTTTCCAATTACGACTGCCAATTGTTGTTTTATGCTTATTTGAAATGAACATTTAATAGATGCTGTAGTTTGTTCAAGCTACACGACTTGTTTTTAAACTACTCGGTGATTCTGTCGGCGCCTAAAGTTCTTTCAAATCAACACATATATAGATATATTTACGATTCAACCCAAAAATATATAGAATTTATACAGAAATTTATGCAAGGAATTAATAAAATGTCATTTTAATGTGATTGGAGTACAAAATATCATTTTAATAATTGTGTCATTAATTTGCCTGAGTATCCCTTTAATATTTAAAAGAAAAACCGATGAACAAAAGTAATAGCATTATCATAATCACTGAATATTATGTCCAAACCACTGGAGTAAAAAACTGGTTTAAGGACTGGCCCCAAGGTTCAAGGTTATAAATCTTTCTTTTTTCAAATCTCAGGGTTTTCACTGGTCAGTGTACATTCAAAGCTGGTTTCTGACAAATCAAATATTTAAGATTTGAGTTTGAGCGTAGAAAAACATCTTTATAACATTGTACCCTGGTTTGTGGTTTTATATTGAGGAGACTATAAATATACAATAAAAAAACAACGAAAAATGTAATTGTAATATTGGTGTTTTGTCCAATTTATACACATATTCTGTTTAGCTAACCCGAAAGCAGCGCACTTGATTTAACGAAAAAATGTCATAGCTTTATCGGGTGCGGAAGACCCCATTTACCCCCACGTGCATTATTCCAGGCACAGGTGGGAAACACCTGCGTGCAGCTACCTTCCAAGGGCTAGATGGATAGCTTCCTTATTTAAAACGATACAATGTCCCTGAAAGGATTCGAATCCACAGCGGTAAGAAGCAATGTTAGCGTTCTTACACACTCGGGTAGAGAGGCAACGCTTTTAAATTGTATAATTTACTTATGTTGCACTAAAATTGTTACTTGCGAATATACACTAACAGTAGCTTGCTCTTGCCAACAGGTACAATTTGATAAATTGCATGCTTTTATTTGCATCAAATTTCAGACTTAAAGGACAAGAAATCTTAAAAGAATGAATACGAATGGCACAACTTTTAACTTGTTTGGTCAAGAATGAAATATTGTTGAATAAAAAAGTTTTGGCTATGTCTTTATGTCTTTTATTTCATGTTTTCGGAAATGTTTTTTGTAATGCAGGCTTCTGTCCAAAATGAGATTGAAGCCAGCACTTGTCACTAATTTCCATGGTAATGTCTAAATCAAACCAAGCTGTTAACCATTTAAGTGTGTGTTTTGGTTTTTTGGTGTTTTCTTGTATGGATGTTGTTGTTTTTATTGTTCTTTGTAAGTTTTGTTGTAATTGATGTTGTTGTTGTTTTTCTGTTTTAATTCATGTTTTTTATTCTATATTTTTTGTAGAAAGGATATTTTATTTGAAGTAAATGTACCTATGTGCTAATTTAATATTTCAATCATGCTATATAAAGTTTCAAAAACAATTGTTGCTGAATGCAACAAATTTGGTATCATTTATACATTAAGCTAGACTATGATTAATCAAAATCGAGACTATTCTTGTAATCAATCTGCTTTCAATCTACTGCCAGCAAAATCTGCCAGCCTTGCCTGAGTTAATAAGTATGCTTGAAAGATTTCAAAGCTATATTTTAAATATTTAAAGCTATATTTGATTGTTTCAACAATCGCTGTAGACATCCTTTTTTGTTCGTACTAATGACAACCATTTACCTACTGGTGAAACTGATTCTATGTATACGAGAAGTGCAGGTTACTATCAGCCCGATCGTTCGTGTCTGCTGATTATTGTTTTCTCAGTTTGCTGTTCATTCAAGACATTTTTAAATTCCCCCTCAAATTGATGAATGGTTAAATGGACTAGTAAATGACGTTTAATATGATAGCTGTAAATGAGGTTTTTGATTATATGTTTGACATCAGTATCAGTCTAATTGCGCCAGATGAGTAAAAAACTCAACAATGTTGGAATAACCACTTCTGACTGTAACTTCATCAATATTTCACAAATAATGTCAAATAAAATTAACAAAAAACCGCTTACCTATATATGGCGAGATTGTTAGATACTAAAAAAAATTGTATTTCATAAAAGTCATAACAGTCATAAAAAAGTTTTTTTCTTTTTTTAATTATGTAAAAGTTCAGCACATCTCAATTAATTTCTTACGTGATAATTACATAATCTATTTTTTACATATGAATGAGGAAAAAAATAAGAATTCCGAGGTGGTTCCGAACACCTCATTTTCTGTCCTGTTTTTACGCCGCGTTGGATTTGACACGAAAAATGCCACAGGTTAAACGAACATAATTTTTAGAGGATCATTTAGTACAAAGCAGCAGAAGTAAAATGATGTTGTTCGAACAGATATTTCTTAAATTTTTCAATAGAAATGTTCATTTACTTTACGAATTATAAATGTTTTCGCATAAAACACTTGTTTGGAAGCACTGTGCTGTTAAATAACATATTCTGTGTTGAATCCCTCCGACCGCCAGTAGGTCCACGCTGGTAGGTCCAATGTCCAACAAATCAGCAAATCGCTACAAAGTGTAGCCTTTTAAAAAAATCAAGTTGTCTTCTTTAATTCCTTGTGTAAACACCACTTAGGAAGGTTGAAATGAAGTAATGCAGTGCCATGCTCAATAGAACATATGTTCATTAAACTTGAATTCCATAATTCAATACTGTATTTTTCTTATAAAAATATCAGCGAAGTTGAACTATGGGTGTTTCAGAAATAATGCAATTTAACTTTTTTTTTAAATTGCAATTAATAATTTACAATTATTCATTTACAAAATTTTAAACAGGTATTCTCGTTTAATCTTTAAACAGAGTTCCAATCTTTTAATCCATTGAAAGGTCAATTTTTTATGTCCTCAAAATGACATACCATAAAGCCCCTGAGTAGAATATTTTAGCATCTTAGTCACATGAGAATAGCTCATTCAAAGAATAAGCCTTTATTTTAACTCTTGCTCTTGATTTTTCATTAACAAATCTGAAATAAATTTTTCCTGTGCGACAAAGCATTTCATTTAACAGGGAAATGTTCTCCATATCTTTATTTTGACGCCTATAACGAAAACATGTGTCCAGCTGTTGTCACACATTCTTGCGAAAGTGCTTAATGATGACATTTCTAAATGATGGAACAGAAAATTTAAAAGCAGGCTCATGTATAGAATTTACTTTAAAGCTTAGTTTACAAATTTAACAAAAACATTGGTCTTTAAAAATAGATTGAATACGGGTTTATTTCAAACAAAATAAAAAATGCACTTACGATTAATAATTTACCTTTGTCAGTAATTGACCTGCTAATTATCCAATAGAAATATTTTTCAACTTGTCAATAATTTTACACGTGCAATTTTTTCTTGACATTTTTTCGAAGTCCGTCTGTTATCAGTTTGACTTCCTTTAAAGTAACAGGGAAGGACTGAATAACAGAATAATTTTCATTGGTCATTTTAAAATTACAAACTAAAGTCTGTGAATCTCATTGGTCATTCTAAAATAAAATGTTAAGGACAGTTCTACCCATTTTAAATAAATAAATAAATGATAGTTCTTACCATATAATTTTAAGGATAGCTCTATGATAAAATGGCTTTGTCACCATAAACTTAAATTAAATTGTTAAAATAGTCAAACGGAAAACAAATAAAAAGGACACATTGAATAGAAGGGGTTCTTTGAAAAATCATTAATATCAATATGCTATAATTCAATTTCAATGTTTACAAAATTGGCATATTCTTAATTGCTACAAGAAATAATTGTCATGTCGTTATTATACTTGCAAACATTTTTTTGTAATAAAACCTAAAAAATAACATACTTTTGTATGTTAAACAGTTATAGTTCGGCAAAGAATCTTTTAATAAGATACTTCTTGTTAAACTTTTGATACATAAATAAATGAGTGCAAGTCAGTTGAGTTTCTTCCCCTCGGTACGTGTAAGTTGTTGAGAAGACACAGGGCAACGGTAGAAAATTTGAAGACTTGGGATCGAAACTTGTACTGCAGACCAGCTACCGATGTCCTGACTAAAGCCGAGGGGAGTGGCCCGACAAAGTAGGCTTTGGGTTGTTTGGGTTGACGAAGATGGTGTGCAAGGATGCGTGAGCACCTAGCACGGTTAGACGGCTTGAGCCGCAGGCCTTTTGCTGGCACCAACAACCCTTTTTAGGGCTACCCTTTCATATTGTCTCAGGTAACTGTACATTAAGGTTCTCATTGACCACCGCTAATTGATTTACTTTTGGCTCAAAAAAACATGCCTTTGGCTTTTACTCCGTGGAAATTGCATGGAGGTAAATTATCACAACTTTGTGCTTCAAAATTAACTCTTTAAGGACATGACTGGTGACATGTCCAGGGTCCGTACTCGATAGCAAAAGCTGCATTTTGTGCCCTTACGGGCGGATGGCCGCTCATTAAAAATAAACTACACACACACACACACACACACTTATTTGAGTTCCGGTACCTTTGATGATTCGGATGAAACACCTGGGACTACGTGCGTGTGAACGCATCACATTTATCAGAATTGGGATGGACTAATAATAAGAGAAGAGATACTAGCAAAAGTATTCACCTTCCAGGCATAAAGATAATGAAAACAAAAAATATTTTCTTTTTCTTCCGCCTCCGACCCTACCTTTTTTGGAAAATATCAGTAAACCAAAAGATTATAAATTTGCCTAATTGAATTACTTTTATTTTTCGTTGTGTATGTATTAAACATTAATTTGGAGACATGTGGTTTTTTTTAAAACAAATATTTCCCAATCTCCTTTATTTGAAGCATTTTTCTTTCTAAAAATATTTATTTTTAAAATTTAAATTTAAATTTTGATTCACTGAAACATATCTTACATTCCCGGAGACCTACAAATATTACAAATGACATGACTCAAATAAAGAATTGACGTTATGAGAAATAAAACATTTAATCCATCAATGCTGTTTTACTGCAAAACAGCTGGGATAGAAACGTTTCGATTTCCAAAGCCATAAAGAAGTATGAAATATTAGGAATAAAAACTATCGAATAACAATTCATCATAACACATCATAAAACATAAACATATGTTTAGAGCCAATACAAACTAAAATAATCTCAGACAAACATGTCAAATAAAATATTTATCCGAAGGGAGTAGTTCAAATTCCATTAACAATTCTCACAACTAAACAGCTTAGATAAACTATATATATATCATGTTACCGATATAGGAAAAAGGTTATTCAATATTGTTATTAAGGAAAAAGGGAATGTGCAAGCAATATAGACTGTTTCAACATAAAATATAAATAGGATATATCTATATCTATACTATATTCAGTAGAACAGATTTAGATTTTGGTAGCATTTTTTTTCGAGTTTAATGATATTTGGCCAGCGACAATAATATTGCTTAAAAATGTATTTCTCAAGTGACGATCAAATTAAAGTACTGTCACGACAAAGGCCATATATAGTGATATAAGTTCATGTGATAGATTTTATATTTCTATTAATTCTATATTTCTTATACTTTCAAATATTGTTTTTCAAGCGTCAACTCACAACAAATGAGCACCATCAACATAACGCTTTCTGAAGTAACTGATGCTCTCCGTCTTCTCAAAATAGGATAAGCTACAGGTCCAGATGCTATAAATAATATTATCCTTCGAAAAGCAGCTGTTGAAATTTCAGTCCCGCTTTGCACCCTTTTCAATGTCACCTTTAGCAAAGGTAAAGTTCCCACCCAATGGACTTTTTGTCAAGCGTACAAAAATGGCCCTCAAAATGTGAGTAATTATAGACCTATCTCTCTCCTCATCAAGCTCTTGAACGCATCATGCATAAGCATATCTTAAACCTTTACAAGGATGTTAATTTTTTCTGTCCTTTCAAGTCAGGTTTTAATCTACAGCCTCAACTGACAATCAACCTTCGTATATTTGTCACTCTTTCTGTGAAGCTCTAGATGAAGGCCATGAAGTACGAGCTGTATTCTGCGACATATCTAAAGCGTTTGACAGAGGTTGGAATCGTGGTCTTCTGTACAAACTCCGAATAAGTTGTATTTCAGGCCAACTACTGGCGTGGTGATAGGACTATCTATCGGATAAAAAACAGTCTGTTGTTCTGTGTGGTGTATATTCTGATAAAAAAATGTCGAAATTTCTGCGGAGTTCTCCAAGGATCAATATTTTGGCCACTCCAGTTTCTCGTCTTAATCAATGACATAGTTTCCGATATACCATCTCCGATTCGACTATTCGACAATTTGCCGATGATACTTCACTGTAAATTATTGTTCATCACCCTCTCGATGCTGATGATCAACAAAATGCAAATTTGCGTAAAATTTCCTCTCGGGCAGACTGGTGGTTGGTTACTTTCAATATGTCAAAACGAATATTGAATATGCGGATGTGGTGAGGGACAATATCACTTATGCAGGAGCAACACAATTAATTTCATGAGAAAAACTCTACAAAAAATCTTTTCTTGAACCTCTTAAATTCTAGGTCGAAGACTGAACACAAACTATTTATTCAACTTTATAAAATGATACCTTTAGGGCCACCACCTTTTCGATCGGACCTTATCCTATCTGTTGATGGATAACCATTTCTTTCAGCCTTCGGAATTGGATCATTTGAGAAAGTTACATTGCAATACACAGCTCTTTTCTAAATCTGTCTTACCGTCATCTCTTTTTGAACTCACTTCCGTCTGAAATACAAAATGCCACGTCTGTATCGACTTTTAAACAAGATGTGAAAAAAAAACCACAACTATAGCTAATAGAGAGTAAGCTATTCATCAAGCACGTCTTCGAATGCACTGTAGCTCACTTAAAGACCATCTATACTAAAAAAAAAACATAATAGACTTGTGACTGACTTGAGGATAAAGATCACCTTCTCTTACACTGTCCGATTTACACAAACCAGAGAGTCGATCTTCTCAGTAATATTTCACATATCCACCCAGTTACTTCAGATATCCTTCTATTTGGCAATGATTCCATGGACAATAACGCTGAATCATTTATTTTCACACATGTACAAAATAACATTCACGTACAGGCCGTTTCAAGTAATAAATACATGTATCCCACTCGGACATAGACTTGACACTTGACCTTTACTTTTTAAGTTCTTTATTTTTTTTACGTTATTTACATTTTAACTTCTGAACTCTACTGACACTTTTATTTAATTACATTCTACCAACCCACATTTCTTTTTTTCTGCTTTTTTTTCTCTGTCGTTTTCTTGAAAATATTATGACATATCGATAATTACACCTTCATGGCAGCTTAGCACGATAGTCAGAAGCGAGGCTTAGCAAAAGCTTCTAGCTTCTCCTCTATTCTGACAGATAATATGTTAAGTACACTTTTAAATTTCTGTATTGTAGTTTGTTTTAAGTTTGAATCTGTCTGTTATAATTCATGTGTATGATTCATAATGTAAGCAAATTATTGAAAATAAATATTGTTTAAACCAAATATTTTCTTATTCAAATTTAAATGATGAAACGACAAAAAACATTATTGAAAACGATTAGACTAAATTGTATCAGAGTATCATTTCTGTAAGAAGTTATAAATAATTGTCTGTTTAATCAATGAAAAAGGAATTTCGGTTTAAAGTTGATCATTCCATACATACGACAATTCATGTTTTTGTATAATGTGTTTTTTATCTGAAAAGCGCAATTTTTACCATTGTATTTTGAATTACGATCTGCATCTATTTTTAACATTAAATTACTTCTTTTAACAATAGTCCTGTTTACTTAAGACGTAAATGTTATAAAATTGTATTTATAAGTTTATTTTGTTATTAATGCTCAGGACAGATTTACTCACCAAAGGCCGCTGTATATCAGTGGTCAATACGATTATACAAACACAAATAGATAGGAAATATATTACCGAAATCATCATATACTCAGTTGATAGTTTAATTGACAGTTAAATTAGTGAACATTTCTAATGTACTAATAACTAAACTACCGACAGTTGTACTGTTGCTTTGTATACGGCGATAAGTAAACATTGTCTTTCCATTCGAAGAAAATGTACATAGAAAAGTTTTTGCAGCAAAGCCAGAAATTTAAAATTGATCATGAAGCTGATATATGTGAATGTTTTTATGCATTTGTGTGTTTTTTTTATTGAGGACTCGAAAAATAATAAGCGTCCTTCCGCAGTAAATAAGTAAATAACTCGTCTTATACAAAATCTATATAATATAAATAAAAACGATCGGAAAGTATATTTTGGATATACTTTAAAAAAAAAACATTGTCAGTGAAAAGGAAACGTTTTCAAAGCTGTAATAGTATAGGAAGCCAAATATGGACATTTATATGATTGACAATAATATTTGGCTCTAGATAATTTTATTATCCATTTTATAAATTATGGTATATGTAATATTGTATCATGTATCTCACACTTGTCAATGACTTGCATGTATAATTCTTTTGTGTTTTCTGATATGTCTGATACTAATTACCCTTAGCATAATTATTCATTATATTACATATCTTTTATAATAGACCATGCATTCTAACATTTGTTACAATACTATTTATTACTGGCCAGACACCACTATCATGGTCATTCTCATTGAATATAAAGCTTATTTGGCTTAAATTGTCATCAAGAATGAGTTAACTAGTTTTTATTGATGTCACTTTTATTTACAAATGATAAAGTTATCATAATCTTAAATCAATGAGGACAAGAGTAGACAAAAGACTCCTGAACTTTTTTTTTTATTTTTTTCATTTCAAGTACAGAAGAATACTTTGTTTGTTTTAATCATTTCTGCACTGAGGTAGACAGTAACTCAATCTAGTTTCAGAAATTGTTTTCAAAGTGTCATAGTGACAAATAAATTGTTTGGCTGTTTTATAATTCATCCAGTCTTCTCTAAATGTCACATTAATCTGTGTTTGTCATGAATCTATCAATTTTGTCCAGGACCGTATACAATGTCAGTGCCAATATTTAAGTCATTCTAATCTAATGATTTGAACAGACGAAATGGAAAATCTAAAATGTTAGGTGTTATTGTCACTAGGAGAATTTTTTTCTACATCATATATTTACTCTTAACCATTTACGAACATTATTTGTCAAAAAATGCTGTCATTTATTCTACATATTGTAACAAAAATGGGGAAAAACTAAAGCAAAATGATTTAAATTTATTACATTGTTTAAAGTTTCCTCGTTCTAATTAAAATGTATTAGTTCGGCAACATTTATTTCTTTTATACTTTCTTTCATACTTTTTTTGCATTCTTAAAATGGAACACTAGTAAAGAATCGTAAAGGATGAGCGAAATGGCTTATTCAAATATATTCATTTCAGTCTTCAAGGATTCCCTTTCAATTTACTGAAAAATCTATTATAATATGTTCAAGGCTGTCTAACAAGGTTAACTATAAGCAGTTTAGAGAAATGCTTTGTTTTTTGTTGAAAAAAAAAATGTTGATCATTAAATAGGTTAATGTTTAATAATAAGCATAAACAAAAATAATTGGTCGCGTGCTTGTGGCCCGCTTGTCCAAATTATTTTTGTGAATACATATTATTAAACACTAACCTAAACCTTATTCTGATATGTTACAACATTTTTGACTGTGACCATTGCACTATTGCACTGCTAATTTAACGTACATGTTGACGGCAAAAATCAAGTGAGTAAAAAATTAAACTAGTCCGATATTGTAAATAACTCAATTTGCACGCAGGCAATCTTGCAGAATTTTTGCAAATAAACAACATGGAAAAAGAAACTTGATTGATCCAAATGTTTTTATATTACAGGAAATAATTATTAAAACAAAGGCCAATTGGTTGTATTTTTTCACTGTGAACATTTATTTATTTATTTATGCTACAAACTGTTGAAAATATAGTCCATTGTAAAAACATTGGTCATAAACCTGAATTGGAAGTTAAAATAAACCAGACCCCCAATTCTAGAAATTCAGAAGTATGTATGAGACACATTGTTGCATCATAGAAATAATTCAATCTGACAAAGTATTTTGAATGACTCATATGTTAATCAAGGATATAAAATTTCTTTTGATTCTCCTTCGATCTTACTAGTACCTACATACAAGTATGGCGATTGGAAAACTAAATTATATATTTCTAGTTTTACGTACTGTTTATCTTTTAAAAATTTGTTCTGTTTCGACATTGAATTTAAAGTTTGTTTTTTTTTAATACATCCCTGTTAACTTTATTTTAGGGACGTTTAAACTAAAACTAAAAAGTATTTCCTTAAGATTTTAGATTTTCCTATAGGTAAACTTACACGTTCTTCACTTCAGTGTTGTTATACTTTCCTTGTCCTTTAGGATCATTGGTTCTGGCACTTTTAAGTGTTCAAAATATAGTATCACCCAAGCCAGTGCTAGGGGACATGAGGGAGTTGAACTTTTTCATTATCTCTCATGTACAGGTTAGATAAAACCAAGTCTGCAATGTTCATGTAATTTTGTTGTTTGCGATAGATCACACTCTTTCCAGATTTCTGTTTACAATATTATTGTTAACAAATGCAAGTAAAAAAAGGAAAAGATTTTATTACAGCTACGCCGTAAAAACGCATTTTTTTCGGATCATTTATTTCAAACTCGTGAACCCGCTTAAGCTGTAATTTGGTTTCGGCAAACTATATAAACGACAAGAAAAGCATTGATGCAAAGCATCAAAAGCGACGCCAAACATTTTTTAAATACTTAACAAAATATTGTACTTACATGTGACCTGAAGGCTAGGCCCTGTTTAAAGAATAGTTTCCGTCTTGCCAAGATGCAAAGACAATTTAGTCAGTTAACCAATCACTAATAAGACTCATGCCATAAGAGAGAATTTCTTCAGATTTATTTTACCAGATACGTGGATACCTGAGTCATCAGCATATCATAAAAGCTTATTGCTTAGGGTTACAGACATGTAATTGACATATATAAGATATGAAAGAGGACATTAAATGAACCTCAGGGGGACACCATAGGTACTCGGAGCAGTAGTAGAATGAATACCAGCCACATCCACTAACTGCTGTCCATCAGAGACAAGACTTGAACCATGTTGGAATGTCATTACCTATGGCAGATGCTTGGAGTTTCATGATGAAGAAGTAAAAGAACTTCTTCATGTGCAATTTAGTGTGATCAACAGTATCAAATGCCTTTTGTAGATCTAAAAGTATAATGCATACAATACTGCCTTTGTTCATTTCAAATTAAGACAATCTGTTAAATCAAACATGTGTCAGTTGAAAAACCACTTCTTAACCCTGACTGAAACTTGCCTGACCATGATTCGAACCCATGACTGGCAGAAGACCAACTGAGCTATCCGGCCGGCTACACATTTTCTCTTAAATACTGAACAGTTCTAGACTACAACATGTTTCCCCATTATATTGATTTGTGTCCTTGAATTTCTAATGTTTACAGAGCATATTGAATGAAACTCAGAGTTATATGCAGTCACAGGATGAGAAAAACTTTCAGCTTGACCAGAACTCGAACCTGTGACCCACAGAATACTGTAACGCGGCTGTAGCGATTGAGCTATCTGGTCGCTTACACATTTTCTCCCCTAAATAGTGAACAGTTCTAAACAGTGACAGATATTTTTAGATATTTTAATGACCAGGTGATTAATTCTTAATTAAACAAATATGAAAAAAAAACTTACATACTCATAGTCTTGATCAAATAACAACTTATATATTGTATGATTATTTTTACTAAAAAAAGGGTTAAGACAGTTATTCGTTGTGCCATAATTTATAACAGGTAATTTGATAGTGAACATAACTGTACTTATACATGTGCAATATCTATTTTTTGTACAGATAAAAAACTAACCTGTTTTCTTTGATAAGAAATTTTATACGCTGATTTGCATTTTGCATCAGAAGGCACCGGGCGAAAACATGAAAATACAACAAAAAAAAACCACTTTGTGGTGGGTAGTATTTTCATGTTTACATCTGGTGCCCGATTACTTTTTGTACTTTGTCGGTTTTCATGTGGCACAAACACCCACTATAAAATTTAGTGCACAAATTTATTCAAGTGCAAGTAACAATCTACTCTCTGAAAAGTTTGTAGTCGGGTTGACTCTGGAGACCTGAAAGAGACAGGCGTCCCTCCATTACAAATGGATAAGACATAAGCTGTCCTTTTAAAACTATGCACATGTTAGAAAAAATAGAATAACAATTCAGAATATGATTTTCTGAGACTTTATAAATTATATTGCTTGATCAAAGTTTAAGGACATGTTCTTCCCTTAAAGGATCGGTAATGACTTACTACCACAGGGAGTGTAGAATATATATCTATATCACCATGCAACCGTCCGGTGGATTTGCACCATGGACCGTGCCATCACTAGTAATGGACACTAATTTAACCTCAATTCTGGATAGGTCATTATGTAACCTGCCAATCTCACAAGTTCAGAAGATAAACCACAACATTCAGGCTAAGTCACCTATACAATATTCCTTTATCTCTATTATAGATTATCATTAGCCAGCTAACACTGGGTATAAACTTTTAAACCTATATATTATTATGTATTATCATTTCAACTTTAAATGAAAGTCTCAACCCTTTAATAACAATGTCATAACTGTAACTCTTAACTCAGAAATATGATAAGTCTCATCATATCCATATATTAAAATATACATATACAATGTATGCACATAACATTAATAATTCCCAGTTTCTATTAAATACATATGAAATCCTAACATTAACATTGGTACTAATGAATTGGAGTTCAATTGTAGTAGAAAGAAAACTATAATGTATAAACCTTTAACCTGTAGACAAATCAATACCTGTATTATCATTTATAAATTTAAATGCAAGTCTCATCCACCATAACTGTTAGTCTTTAAATACAGAAATATTTTAAGTCACATTATATCCATATACTAAATTATACATGTATGCACATAACATTAACAATTCCCAGTTTCCATTAAAAGTAAACATAACATCCTTTTTAATATTGGTACTTTCATAATCTTGTAGAAAGAAAACTATAATGTATAGTATGAAAGTAAAAGAAATCTCAAATAGTCTATATCATATAATAAAGATTGCGTTGTGTGAGTGTCTAAACATTATTTTATATTTCTTACAGTAACACACACTGTCCATATTTAAACCTTCCAATAGACTTTACTGTATAACTAACTGCATAAATATCTAGCGTTTAAAATTGAAAACTCCAGGATGTTATCCTTTCTCTGTTTCAATATATGATCATGAACACCTATATTTTCTACCATTCATTTATACCAAAAGTTATTTTATTGACAATTTACATACTATCAACACAAAGATAGTTTATTTGTTTTCTCTGTGTATCCAATACGATTCCGGCCCCTTACCGTCATACCGAGATTTTTATATAAACTGCTAATAATAACAGCTTCTTCCATAGGCCAAAATAAAAGGCATTCCATAAGAGACGACGCCGCTCACCGGCGTCGCCAGTAAAGGCATGTCTTAATATAGAACATGTTTGATATTACATACGTTCAGTGTAATGAGACATTCAAATGATTTCATTAATATCCATATATATATATTTGTGAAATAGTAACCATTCCTCGATATTTCTAACAATGCGATAGAGGGGATTATCTGCCAATACAGTAAAATTATTATTGCAATAAAAATTGTTGTGCAAGGGGTATCTATAATAGAAAGTAAAAATTCCTTTCGAGAAATTCCAGGCATATTTTACACAACTCTATGCACTGAATAGTTTTTTCTCGATATCATTTCTTGTAAACACCAATGTATCCATTGTATAAATGCAGATAAAGCCTGAAATATATGAGACAGACTATATTTTTTGTTAATAAACTTCCTCTGCTTAGCACAGTAATGACCAAATTAACAATAATTTTATTAGAATATTTGTATGCAAGCAGACTGAAATACATATTTGTAAGTTTTTTGCGGAGAAAAAAAAGGTTGTATGTAATTTGCAAAAAGAAAATTCAATAATTAAACAACAAAAATTCTGCCTCTTTATATAAAATTAAAAACTTGATGATATTACATTGAAATCCGCTTTTAACCTACTTCACAATATGTCTGATATGATGTGTCAGTAATTAATACGTCACCTGCTTGTACCACTATAGTACACATCCCTATTCATTCTTTCATTCATTCATTCATTCATTCATTCATTCATTCATTCATTCATTCATTCATTCATTCGTTTACTTACTTATTTATATATTTATTTATTCATTTAATTTAAACATTTTTGTGTTGGAAGCTGAAAGATTATTGAAACACTTTCGAAGCCATCCCGGGACCAACTAGTACTAAGCAATAAAGTTTCTAGGTCAAGGAAACAACGGCTTCCTGACGGGATTTGACAAGCAATCCTTAAAGTATACATTCGTTGGTTCGTCCGTACGTTCGGTCGTTTTTTCGTTCGTTCGTACGTTCGTTTGTTCGTTCCTTCTTTCGTTCGTTCGGTTGTTCGTTCGTACGTTTGTTCATTCGTTCGTTCGTTCGTTCATTCATTCATTCATTCATTCATTCATTCATTTATTTATTTATTTGTTCGTTTATTTAATTATTTACTTATTTATTATTATTTTATTTATTTATTTATTTACTTATCTTTTATTTATTTATTTGTTCCAAACTGGATGCCTTATGAGGGTTGGTATTATTGGGGGCTGAGTCAAGAATAGTCGCTATCCTTTGTTGAAATATTCTTTCATATTTTGTTGCTCAAATGGAAACAATGCAATCTTAACAAAGATAATTAAATCTTTATGTGTTTGTCATTCATGTAATGCATAGTTAGCCTAAAGTTTGAGACCATTGTATTTGCATATTTCCGCCATTTTTTGTGGCTGTAAAACAAATTGTATGTTTGACTGATGATGTTGTGGCAAAATGTGCCAGACTTTCACGTGCTTGGACGGATGTATTATCACAAAAGCAAAAGTATTTTTAGCTTAGAGATTTAATAAAATAAATTGTTGTAACTGCTTTTGTTCATGCCTACTCATAAAAGTATAAAAATCGTTTGACAACTCAATTATTTCATATAGAAATATATATTAAAAAGTATCTATAGCTATTCTCATGGTTATTAACATGTGATATTACATTAAATTGTATTTGATTTCTCTTGCAAACTATAAAATAAAGCTGAGCAAATGCTTCCCTCCAAAGGCATTCAATACAACATCAGGATGCTTTCGTTAAGCTCGTCACATTCTCAGGTATTTCATTATATAATTTTAGTTTTGTGTTTTAATGCGGTGAAAATGGGTTTGAAGTTCAAATATTCTGATTCATTTTTTTGAATTAATTCTTTGAAGCTATTCAAAATTAAGGGAACATTGAAAGTACGATTCGTAATTATTTTGAAATATTTTTTACAGTTGTTTCTTTGGAGTTTATCGTACTTACACAGACACATAATAAGAACGTTTCTTAATAAGTTAATATTTAAATATTTACTGTTGATTTTCTTTCCTTTGCAGTGACTTTGCTTCTCAAATATTTAATTGTACTTGAGTTTTCATCTCAAATATTTTTGAATCTTTTGAATTGCTAATACTCTACGTTTATGGTTATAAAAGTTAAAAATAACGAACGTAATGGCCTCTTTATAGATATACATGTACATATTTTGAGGTTATTATACATTGTCTAGTGCAATACTTAATTCTATTGGACGAGATGTGAAATATAATTTGTATTGTTCATATCAATGTAAAATAACCTCTTTATTTCACACTACACGAAATTACGACAAAGTGATCACTTCGTCGTGATTTCGCTCTTCGACCCGCCTGGCGAAAACACAAAATACGACGAAATGCTCCGTGAAGCGAAAATACGTCATTGCATAAAGCAGTCACTATATATTCAGAATCATTTCATAAATATATTTAACAGGCAGGTAAAAGAGCAGAAAATACAAGAGAGTATGTGATTAATATTTTTTTTTGAAAATCTTTGAGAAAATGATTCCATTTATAGTTTGCTCAAACAAAATCAAAAACTTGATGGGAAAATGGCGATTTTAGCCGCTTTGTCTTCTCTTTTATGTATGCATTATAGAATTCATCATTATTTTCCTCGATCTATGAGGAATCATTCCCTGATGAATAAAAGTCCTCTGAATTGAGAAATTGTTATACATTTGATAATAAACTTATCTTCATTTAAAAATATTAGCGTATATAAGAAACTAAAATATCATTTTGCTATGTATACCGTCGTTTCGGCTTGTAGTACGCATTTCCTACAATTATCTCCACCCCTACCTCATTTCCCTTTGGCCACTGTCCCCAAACGATATTTATCATTATGTTAAATTGTAGTCCAATTTGTGCCTTCTCCGCTTCGTTTGCGCCCCCCCCCCCCAGTCTGTCTGGGACCCTTTCTGATACCTTTGCTTCGGGACAATGTGGGGTTTTGTCATCCATAAATGTTGTTTTCACGAGTTGATCAATTATCAAATATAGCATATGCTTATGATTATACCATCTCTGCATGCTTTCGCATCATCATTTGGGGCGTATGTGGCCAAGGTGGCCAATGTCATTAACTTTATACTACTCAACCCTCATCGCTGTAGATTTAAACCCCGCAACAATTTATATTTGTTATGTGAGGCAGCTATCCAGGTAGCTTACGGAACGTCGGTGGTTATACTCAGGTACCCATTCGTCCTTTCTTTTTATTCAGAAATATTTTTAAATACTTTTGTTAATAATAATTTGTTATAATAACATTAATTTAAAATTGAAAATATGATTGTAAATAAAATGGATATTGAAAAAGGAGTGCTTTACTCCTTGAAACATTGGTAAAACTTGTAATAAGCATTTAATCAGTTCTTGTTACGAAAGTGTTTCATCTTATTTTTTGGCACTGAAAAATGTGTAACCCATTACAGTACCGCAGGAGCGTTTTCTGAAGAAAAAAAAAGCTTTTTTCATTGAAAAGCCTCCTGTTCAGATTCAAATTGCTATGAAAATATAAAAGATGCTTCAATAATTATCAAACTTGGCAAAAATGTTGACTGGACCATAGCCATAGTAACAGTTTGCTAAATCTTAAATTTCCTGTTACCATGGCAACAAGGGGACCTCTCGAAATTGCCAAATTTAACTTTTTTATGTTGATTTTATTTTTTCCGTCAAATCTGATACGAAGTGCTGCAACTTCTCAATGGATTGAGATAGAGTCAAAGGCCTTTCAGGCCAAATTTAGCCTCTCACAAGTCCGAATCTTATTCTCACAAGTCCAAAATCCTACTAAGCAGAAGGTGGCACATCCCCACTCTGGCACCCCTTATGTATCATTTTGATAGGGAAGCGAAAATGTGATCACTCTTTTACAACATTTCTTAAACGAAAACAAGTGTTCGGGTCTAATAGGGGCATTTTTCACCATTTGATGCCTCAAAGGGGAGGGGCGTTGAAAACGTCTATATGGAGTAATGGATTGAAAAAAATCAAATATCATACAGGTAGAAGAATAAGTGGAATTCATTATGGAATAATAAAGAAGAAACAGTCGTTTCTGAAACACATATAAACGTATTATTAAATTGAGTATAATATTTACTTTAATTAAACATATGTTATTATGAATAAAAATGGCCGACGTTCTACAATAAATGAATATCAAAAACTGACAAAGAAAAAAAGTACAACCAGGAATTCAATATAGTAATGTTTAATAAGGTTTGTTAAATGATCATGATTCCATGTCTACGTGTAAGAAAATTTAATTTAGTAAATACTAATTCAATTTAAATATAGAGATTATTAAATTCACAAATAATGCAGTGATCACTAAACCGCAGTACTAACACAGCATTAAAACCATCACAACAATAATGGCTCTTGGCGCGTAGGCAGAAACACTTTAAACCTTATCAAACTGAAGAAATTTCCTAATGTGTAAGGGCACCGAAAATTGCCAGATATAAAGAAAATACAACAACTCAAACGTAATTATATAATTTCAAGTTTGACCAATCAGAAAAAGGCGAAGAGTTAACCGTTGAACAACCAAGCGCACCAACTGATTATACCAGAGGTTAGCTTGATAAAAAATTATCTGTGACAAAGCAATCAATTTTCTGTAGAGAACCATTTTATATAATATTTCTTTTATAGTTCATTGACGACCTTTGTTGTTTAAAGTCCTGAAAAGAACATGACAACAGATTTTGATTTTTTATAGAACTTTCCCAGTTGTAGGTTCACATCGTTTAGTCTTATGATATAACACCAACGTATCACTTTAGTAACATGCGTCTTTAGAACTAGTAACATGGTATATATTTAAAGTCATAAAATAATACAAATGAAGACTGTAAATTTAAAGTAAGAAAGTTGTATACTTCTTTAAAATTGCAATTAATGTAAGAAAGATGTATACTTTCAATCTAAAGAAAACCATTCCCCATTTTAGGGAAAAAAATAATTAATATGTACTGACTGAATAGTGAATATCCCACACCACGATCCAACGGTACATGTGTGTTTGCTGATCATTGCCTGAATTGATGGCATAATTGGAATCAGTTCCGTCATCTGGCTTAGGCTTCAATGTCTTGAACATTTTCATATGTTCCATACGAAACAATAACAACACCTTGTTTTTTTTTTGATGAGCTTATTTAGAATAGTAATGTTTTCACCATTATTACAATTACTATTGTTCTTGTTGCCATTTCTCTCATATATTTTCAGAGGTTGAGACCGATCTTCTCTTTGTTAATTTTGACTTTCGTCGTTTTTCTTGGAGCTAAAGAAAACCAACACTCTAGAAATCTAGAAGATATACCTTTTTATCAAGGACAACCACCAGCTGTACCTTGGCTGTGTAACTCCACATCCGGCTGGAAGGACCTTGGATTTCTACATTATCCAAGATTTGTAAAACAAATTATCTGTGAAGAAATTTCTTGCATGCACGGAGCATACATTTGCAGACAACAAAATTACTCGATCCTAGTGCTCTCACAACGAGAATACCAACAACACATTGAAATTGGCTTACCACCTGACTTACGATCTGGCTGGAAATTTACAGCTGTAAATATATCTGTCGGATGTGTGTGTGGAATATAGAATAATGATAACTTGTGGTGAAAGTAAATACTGTATTTGATATAATATCGTTTCAATTTTATTATTTATTAGATATTGAGGTAGAATAAAGAAGCTGCCTTTGTGTCAATGGTTCTTTTAATTATTTTTCGCCATTAAGACTGATAAAGGTACAGATATTGGTCAATATGTAACTCCTACGTGTCTTAAAATTTATGAAAATATGTTTTTGAGATATATCTTATTTTGAATTGAAAAGAAAGAAACAAACAAACAAACAAAGAAACAAAAACAAACGTTACTTTAATATTGTGATGGCTAATGTAGCTAAACTCTATTATGAATATTTATCACAAATGAAATCAAAATGGTAAAATAAAAAGAGGTCAGGTAAAAATTAAGCAAAATTTTATTTAACACATTAACAGACAGCACAGTTAAAATATGCAGATGTCTTGATGCATTCAGACTTTTTTTTAACTCTAACTGGGATAGGTCAAGGGGAACCACTCCCAGTCCGACTTTGTTACAGATATTGTTGTTATGATATAGAGATCTTGATAAATCATTTAATAATTATGAATTCACGTGTTGTTATTTACTAAGATATCACGTTCATTTTATTAAATGTTTTTAATTTTAGATGTTAAAATAATTAAAAGGGAGTCAGGAAGAATATTGCATTTGATGCCTTATAAATATGAAAATATATGAAACGGATAAGACAGAATCTAAGTTTTAATACAAAATATTAATGGTATGTTGGTAGTTTTTTTTTTGCATCTTACACAAATGAACACATTTTATAAATACGAGCTGAAGAAAATTATCTAAACTAATGAAAATTCAAAACTGAATATCGTAACGAAGAGCTTATTACTTTTGACTACATCATTTGCGACTTCTGTTTGTTTTAAATCTGATAAATGAGGAGAAAACAAGTATAGACAGGTTAAAACCGCAATTGGTTTTATTGTGTTTGTTAATGACTGAGAAATAATTGCAAATGCAAAATCTTTATCTTCCCTGGCCCTTGCTTAATGTTACATTATGCTTGCTGTCAAGTTGAGTTAAATCAGTAATATGTTTCAAAAGTTTGTCTATTATAATCATGATTGAACAATAATTGATAATGAAAAATATTAATTGCATAATATTAAAACTACCTAAATTATTTTTAAAAAAAAACCTACCCAACTCTTTTTAAGAATTGAGCATTTCCGGCACATACTGAAGGATATTTATAGAAATTTCTGTTGGTCATGTGGATAACTGATTATTTTTCAAGGTAAAATATCAAATTGAACACAATTACGGCAACAGGTCAAGTAATTTTCATTTTTACCTGTTCACTTACCATTAAACAATATATAAAAATGAACGCTAAATGCATTGGAATCATTTTTCCCGGAAGTTCAGAAAAATATTAAGATATTGAGATAAAGTTCCGGGTAAGCTCAACTATTGTCACTCTATTAGTCACCCATACCATTGCAATTGTTTGTCAAATCCCTTCTCATCCGGTATCGTTTCAATTGTTTGTCAAATCCTTTACCGTTCAAAAATGTTTTTCTTCATAACTTCAAAAAAGGGTAAATGTGTTATTTTGAAACTTAAAATATATGAGAGTTTTACTGATAGAATTATATCAAACATACATATATAGTGTCATAAAATAAGGAAAAAAAAACAAAGCTACAATTATAACTTTACGTCTAGGAAAAATATTAATTTGACACAGCTGCGTATCTATCTTCATCAGACAAACATTTCTTCATTATTTACGAAAAATGACATCTTTGTGTCCATTTTGATTATGTGCCGCCTGGAAAAATATATGTTTACACCTACAATATTTCTGATTATCCTGATCGGTACATAAATAAATCCTCCCACATGATTTACTGGTATAGCTGTTACTAACGTTCTGACTACTTTATATGCACGTGTGAAAACTAGCTTTGGTATGGAAAGTAATCTTAATTTGCTTTATTGTAAATCTTCAAGAATATGTCTGTAAATCTTCAAGAATATGTCTGTAAATCTTCAAGAATATGTCTCACGAAAGGCTAAGAATTAAATATACCCGCTATGGCCTGAATAGGTTGGAAGACAGGAATGTCTATGCCAAGTATGTGATATCAACAAAATTGAAGACGAATTTCATTTTGTTCTTAAATGTACTTCCGGTAGTCAGAGAACCAAACTAATTGTCTTTTTAATATATACACCCTCTACATCAATGCACTATGCCCACCTGTGCTCTAACTTGTTTAACCCTTCAAAAAAACTATCGGTTTTGGTCCTCA
Source organism: Ruditapes philippinarum (assembly GCF_026571515.1). Classification (NCBI taxonomy): domain Eukaryota; kingdom Metazoa; phylum Mollusca; class Bivalvia; order Venerida; family Veneridae; genus Ruditapes; species Ruditapes philippinarum. The sequence goes on from NW_026859438.1 coordinate 28,719, forward strand.
TAGAACTCAATGACCGCCTCGATGACACCTTCATTGCTTCCAAATCGTCTTCCATGAAGCTTGGTTTTCCGTTTCGGAGCCATCGCAGCTTGGGATGTGTGAGCTGGCGCATTTTCATGCAGGAGCAGAACGCCTTGAGCAAGTCTGCATAGTACGTACCGTTTATGGTACGACCTTGCCAAGATAGTCAATCATGATTATCCCCTGATCATCCCAAATAATAAAAGCCATTATCTTCAAAGCTGATGGCACCCTTCTTGAATTTCTTCGGAAGGGGTGTGCCAGGGTGCTTCCACTGCATACTTTTTTATTCTGGATCGAAGTGATGGACCCATGTTTCATCCTGAGTTACGATCCGGTAGATAAAATCAGGTTCATTCTCATAGCGAAAAAAAAGATATCTTGAAAACTCAAGTCTGGTCCGAGTCTGGTCGTCAGTCAACTGTTTGGGGACCCACCTAGCGGAAGCTTTTAACTTGCAAAAGACATCAGTCAGAATTGCTTGAAATGAACCAAAGGTTATACCCACTTCCCTAGCAATGCTTCGCACAGCTTCAGCAGTTTCATCGTTGGTAGCCTCTTTTGGCCGCCCTGGCCGCTCATCATCTTCAATGCTCTCTCTGCCCCTCTCAAATTCAGCAGCCAATTTTCCACAGTGCTATATATACATTTTTAATTAGTGAATATGTTGAGCAAGGTCGTACCATAAACGGTACGTACTATGCAGACAAATTGAGACGTCTGCGTCAAGAAATCGCGCGTAAAGGAGGGGGAAAACTGACTAAAGGCGTTCTGCTCCTGCATGACAATGCGCCAGCTCACACATCCTAAGCTGCGATGTATGCTGCAACTGACTGCGGCTTTGAAATTCTCCCCCATCCCCCATATTCTCCGGACTTGGCCCCCTCTGACTTCTACCTGTTTCCGAAACTGAAAACCATGCTTCGTGGTAGACGCTTTGGAAGCTATGAATGTATCATGGAGGCGGTCAATGAGTTCTTTGAGGACTTAAATAGAGAGTTCTATTTTGAAGGGTTAAACAAGTTGGAGCACAGATGGGCAAAGTGCATTGATGTAGAGTGCTATTATATAGAACAGTAAGACTCTGACAACCGGAAGAACATCGGGCCAAGAACTTTTTGATCAATCCTCATACAATACTTTATAAGTTTTATAAGATTTATGAGATATAATTATAATTATATTGGGTTTTTTTAAATAGCATAGTGATTGGAAGAAAATAAAGAATAACAAAATTAAGTGTTTTTTTTTTTCTCATTTTTTTTGCGTATTCATCACACTTTTTATCAGGTGTATACTGTAATAGAAGTCCTACGAGAGATAAATGTCACACACAAAAAAATGAAAGCTTTGGTGACGCTGTCAGAGTTTTGTTTCGTGACGGAAATACAAAACACTTTTGAATACAAGTACATGTATATCTAAGTAAATAACTATGAGTATACTTTTATTGCATTGCTTATTTTTTTTTCAAAATACCAGCTAAGTTAATCATATATCCTATGAATAAGATAAGAATAAAATTTCTTAACAAAACGTTATCTTCCTTTTTTAATTCATATATCGATTCTACAAGTGAAATGATACTCCTGTACCTTACGTTTTCATGTAACAAGTGGGACTCGAGTACCGCTCAAGCCGGTGCTAGGGGCGTCAGGGATGTTGCACTTATACATTATCCCTCATGTACAGACTCAATCAAAGCAAGTCTGCAATTCTTATGTTATTTTGTTGTGATTAATGCTTCCGAATAATCACTTTGTTTCCAGAATTTTTAATGTCTCAATGTTTTAGTTTTGCAAAGAAAATAAAATCATTTGATCAATGTTTTCAAACTTTCATGAAAAAGTATATTGAAAATCACATATATTCTTAATCAATCAATGTTTTTGGAAAGAATTTGAGTTTGAGCAAGAGGCTTGATATCTTTCGTGACATGCTGTGGTTGTAATTTAAGCGGTTCGGGCATGTATGATTTTTCAGTTGTTTTTTTTAGCTCCTGCAAACACAACCAACCGAAATCTGAACATCAGCTAGTTTCCAGTTTTCTCTCAGGCTTCCTGGCAATGCCATTTCCATATCATCATCATGATGCCTCGTTGATAACACACGGATGGTATAGTTCTGAGCGGCACATGTGTAGTAGCCGTGCATACACGAATTACCAACACACAGCACTTCTTTTGCGAACCTTGGATAATGTAAACTGCCCAGATCTTTCCAATTTATTTGAGATTCGCATTCCCATGCAAATCCATCGTCATCTGATCTCCGTTCTATGCCAATATCAGCCAAGTATATGTCGTTTTTACTTTTGTTAGAGTTGGCTGTGTTATCATTTTCAGTGTCCGAATGTCCATCATCATTAATAAAATCATGATAAGTATTGAAGCTTTTAAGAATACGAGAAAATATTGCGTGTTGTTTATTGGATTGAATTTCTATTGCATTAAACATTTGGAAAGACCTTACTAAGATCACTATGACCAAAACCAATCTTGAATTCTGAAAGTATAAAATCAAAAGTTAGGTTTATAGCAAATGAAGTGCGTATGTACCACATAATATGGTGGTTGTGAGCTCAACAAAACAACGAGACTGCAACGGTGTTTGGTCAGTGAAAGGAGACCTTTTCCCAACCGTTTCAGCCTAAAGTGACATTATGCCCATCCAACGGTATATAGTGAGTTAACTGGTGAAGGTCAAAATAAGTTCTCATTTTGCCATAATTCCTTTTAATTTAATAATCAAGCTCAAATAAACAATAAATAACGCACAGAACCAAACAAAATTTCTGTAAATATCCATTAGAATTTAGCTATAACACTAAGTTTATAAAAAGAGTGGGGCAGTCTTTTTATATTTTAGCCAGATTTATGATTTTATCCTAAACTTTTTTCAATATCTACTGTTGGTCAAACACCATTTTGAGAGTCAATCTTTTGAAATATAAAGTCAATTCAGCTTAACTTGACTATGAAAATATGAGCATAATGTCATTAAGTTTACACGAGTAGATGGGGTTAATCGACCTATTGCCAAAGCTAGTCTGATCTTATTTACACATGTTTTGTATCAATTGAGACCTTACACAACCATCTATGCGATACATGTACGTAGTTCGTGCAAAACGTGTTTCAAACGATATATTGGCCTAGTTGCATTCATATTTGAATACCTCTAATGGATTTTGACGTCTTTTGTAATTCTAAGTTTAAGTGGCGACCATAGGAACTCGAGAACGGGACAGCAGATTGCGGTGCATATTGTCGATCATGTAACGGTTTTTAAAAACGTTTCTGGTACACCAAATATCTTTTAGTATTATCCGAGTATATGGCCTCAAAAAATATATTATCAATTGAACGCAATCTGTCTCTTTTAACACTGGTCAAATTTTACGGTATTATAAAAAAAGCAAGTGACATCCGCAATTCGCCGCAACGTTTTGGGTATGAGTTTTTTCCCCTTTGGCTACAATTGATTACTATTTTTTCAGAATTTTGTTCCCGTTATTTTTGTCAACTATCAGGTATCGTCCGATTATAACGTTCACGGTCTATTGTTTACACGTGTTGACATGTCTTGATTTGTTCAACATGGAGAAAACAGACACCTTAGTAATATGGTCCAACTGATTTTGCCTAACTGAAAAGGGGGATATTAAAACATGATCCATAGATAAATATTTTAGTTACTCATCTGGTATTCATTATTAGGAAATGTGACAGTTTTCCATGCATTGAGTGACATAAAGAGAGTACTAGAAAAATTTAATCAAAAATCATGCATATCAAGGGGGATAACTTAAGCCGAACGTTGCGGTAAATTGGTTCTTTTCTATTGTCATTTACAAAGTTTTACATAACATTTTTAGCCTTTCATAGCATTCGGCACGATATGGCCAGTTATGTGTTGACGTGCCGTAAAAATCCAAACAAACAAAAATGGCGGATGTCACTCCTTTTCTTTTTTCAATATACCGTAAATTTGACTGATTTTTAAATTAGCAGATTATATTAAATTGAGATAAGACAATTAAAGACCACCCGCTCGCATAATATGAAAGGTTTTCAAAGGATGGACAAACAATATGTAAAGCCGGTAAGGATTATGCCCCGCAATATGCGGTCCTGTTCCAGAGTTCCTATGAGTGGCGACATGTCGATGGGCAAATGTGTCGGGATTGCTTGTCGAGTAAGCCGAGCTGTTGTGTCGTTGAGCAGGAAATTTTCACGCATTGCTTGATACTGAATGGTTCCAGGAACGGATTCGAATGTTTCTATAAGTTTTTAGCATACAGCACAATCGAGCTCAAATAAATTCTGTAACAACTAAATTATTCCATTATCAATTGTACATTAATAAAATAATCAAACATAATCGTTTTTTTTTTATAAGGACATCTTGAAATGACCTGGAGACATGGTCAGGATTGGTTTTTGAAGGAGCTAAGCGTAATGTGAACTAAATGCATAAACGCCATGTTTTGCACATAAATTACGCCTTTGGTATAACACAACTGATTTAAAATTATTTTATTAAGTAATAGATATAAATTTTCCTGTACATTTATCATATCCACGTGTTATTAAGGTGTTTACTGGACTGTCTAATGTACAAGTAATTTATTTTCCCAAATTAATTGTTATTTCAGATGTTTAAGCATGCATATTTTTAATTAAAACACGTAATTTGATGTGTTCAGCAGCTGTAGAGATGTTTTGTGGTTTTTGTTTTATATACAGAAATTAATTAATGAGAATAACGGGTTTTTTTATGTAATATTTATCTCAAAATAATTATATAGTTTGAAAATTGATATTAAATTAATGTGCATGATTAAAAAGGAAATTTAAGGTGGGAGACAAAACGTCGTTTTATTATGAATTATAATCGTTTTTTTCTTTTAAGAAAATGTCATGTCAACAAAAATGTAATATTGGTAAAGGACGATCCAAACATGGTTTTACTTGGGAATTTAAAGATTTTAACCCTTATAATGCTAAATTTCTTTGTAAATGGACTTGTCTATCTTCAATCTGAACGGATTCAAACATCTTCCTTAGGTAAAATTTTATATATGTCAGTCTTGACTGAATAGCAACAGTGTAGATGGTAATATAACGACTGATTTTGGCGCATCCGCGCAGTCTGATCAGGATCCATGCTGTTCGCTTTCAGTTTCTCTACTTGTATTAGGGCTTGTAAGCGAACAGTATGGATCCTGATCAAACTGTGCGGATGCGCAGACTGGTCTGGAACCATGCTGGTTGCAAACACATCATTTTGAGGCTGCATCATTTGCAGGTTTGATGTCAAGTTTGTTTTTTTTTCCTAAAGAGAAAGTTTTAGTTTGTACAAAATGGTTTGAGTTCGAGTGTGTAGGAAGCTATAAGCTTATAGATAGATTTTCAAATCCGTTCCTGGAACCAAAAACTACTGAGCAATGAGTGTAAAATTCTTTGCTCAAGGAAACAACGACTTGCCTCTGACGGGGTTTGAACCCATGTTTGAAACTTAGTTTAGTTTGGTGAATTGCCGAAAGAATACAATACCCGAAAGAAAAACAAGAAATTATAGTTCAAGTGATATCTACAAAATGTCCGCCAATGGGTCCATATTCATAGATACGTCTTAAAATAATTGTGGATTATACGCGGAAAAATAGAACTGAGGCTTACAATGAATATTTTTCAAAATGATTTTATGTGCAAAATAGAACGGTGAAACGAGTTTTATAAAGTTAATAAAAAACAAATGCTAAGCGCAACTGAAATTTCAATAATTTTAAAACCAAGAAGCAGCGAAAAACAAAAACTTTATATTTACCGCATTTAACTATGTTTTGCTCAACGATATATGTATGAGATGACTTGCTCATCAGAATATAATATATATTTTTATCCAGAAAATAACAGTGACTGATTGAACAGGGAATATTTGCACGGTTATGATATATTCAATGCATGAAAATAATAAAATGTGTCTAAAGAAAAAAAAGAAATGAAATGATGACTGTATAAAAGTAATGAATAAGATCATTCGAAAAAAAAATATATATACTAAATTAAGTATATTTGCTGAATAAATATATTTTTCTAATTAGAAACCGTATATGGTTTCCCTTGACATTAAGAAAGATTTTTTTCCTAAGGGTTCATTGATTGAAAACATTTATCTAAAAAACTTCAAGGACAATATTTAGGCGTAATTTGTAATAATAAAAGGTCAGCAGTTAACAAATCATAAACTATCTGGATCAAAGCAGTGAAGGCGCTATATTACAGTGTGATGTATCAAGGCTTTAGTCTTAGAACTTTATGCGTGTTCGAATTTTAATAGATTGACATAATATCTTTAACAATATGCTATTTTTGTTTCTTTACAATTCTAAGATACAAATTATACAGAGCTTTAACGTACTACATTTTTAATAAAGTTTACGATTTTATCTGATTAAATGCAAAAAATGAATTATGATAATAGGCGTGTCATATTCATTTTTATTTTGAGCAGCCTCGAGAATTTATGCATAATCCCTGTTCATATTTTGATTTGGGCGGGAAATTGTGAAAAAAGTGCAAATTGTGATACAAGCATCAAATTTTAAGGAAATCATCTTTCTGTATGAGTCCATATAATCTTAGTAATCTTAGTGAGCTCTGGTGGCATCATATAAATTAAGGCATGTTATATCAGGCTACATCCCAAATATCTTAGTTCAAGTCATTGTAGTTTAACACTAGATGTTGTAATGTGTTTTCCTATACATGTCTGTGAACCCAGGTGGCTCTACGAGCAAGATTCATTAAATATGTCAATAAAGTCACAAGGTGATGTTACATGCTTAGTACCTGTGCTCCGTACATTTTGGTTTTCGAGAATATTTTTTATTTTGCTTGTACAGTAAATGATCCCAAAGTGTTTCTTTGTAACTTTAAAAGAACTCTTCTTTACTTGGCAAGGTTATATGTTGACTATCCAAGCTCTACCCATTGTAGTTTGTTTGTTAAAAAAAAATCAATGTGATTCCCTTCACAAGATTTTAAAATCTATGTTCCTTGTAAGCGCCTTTTAATCATGTTCCTACAGTCTAAAATGGCTTTCCCTGTTACTTAGTTTACATTGACTTATGTATCAAAAATTCTTCTCCGAAACTACAGTGCACAGAGAACAAAAATATCGTATATCATCATATTGTGATGCTATTTAAGATTTTGAACTATTGGCATAGAGTCAAAATCACTTTACATGGACTCTAATTTGTAATACAAAATAACGTTTTTTTATGAATTCTTATGCAAATATTCACTGTAAGAGTATTTTATTGTATAAAGGTATTTTTGTCTTCCTTTAGGTCTAGAGGGTGTACTAAATTATCAATAGATGCAGATACAATCATATGTATACATTCAGTTATTAAATGTGTTTGCATTATATAAGTTGTTTCAATATTCTCAATATAATTTGATTATTGTACAGAAAAAATACTGAAGAATACTCATTAAGGAACCATATGTTAGATAAAATCATACCTGGACCTGAGCGAATTGTCGTCTATATATGAATACAATAATTTTCTGCACAATTTAGTCTTGCTTAAAGCTTGTAACAGAATGATTCAAAGATATATTTACTTACACATCATAAAAAGTTATTTTGTATTACAATTGTCGGATAAATTTACCCCACCCACTTTGAATAAGTATAAAACTTTCACATTTTATGTTTTTGTTACAACTATACAATAAAACATAGAGTTGATTGAATATCAAATACACTATAAGAAACTTTGTTACTTTTGGAATTTTGTACATAGACCTAAAAAACCATGTTAGAGAAAAATGCAAAAAATTGCACTTTTTCTTTGATATTTTTTAAGTTTTTTGTACAAAAAAAGACTAAAAACATGACTTACAATGTGGTTTACCTAAAATTTGATTTTTTCTTATATGTTAAACAATTCTATAA
>NW_026859439.1:0-33848 GCF_026571515.1 Ruditapes philippinarum
GAATTTAAAAATAAATTTTTTTTCTAAATTTTTCAGGTTTCCCTTCCCGAAATTTAAAGGGACTAAAGAAAATTTTTTGGATCATTATTTTGCTGAAAATTTAAAAATTTTCCCTAATAAATTTTTTTAGGGGGAAAATTTTAAAATTTAAAAAGCTTTTTTAAATTTTCCAAAACTTTTTCCAAATTTTGTCGAGGGTTTGACCCGCTTAGGGAATTAAGATACGGGTTTTTAAATAGTTTTTAAATTTTGTTTTAAATCTTCTCGAATTCATTTTTTTTTTTTTTTCCCCTCCCTTTAAAAAAATTTTTTTTTTGAAATCAAATAAATTTTGTTATTTTTTGGCGGTCTTTCGGATCTACGTTCCCTTTACCCGCTACCAAAGGGGAGTCCCTTTTGTCTAACCCCCTAAGGGGAGATATCAAAAGGCCCACTACGCCCAAAAAAATTTAAAAATTTTTCCCGTATAGTCGGCCCCTTATATGAATATTTAGACTTAGTCTTTGCCCCACCCGCGCGCACGTCGCAGTATATTGCATTAATAGCAATCAAAACCTCAAAAGAACAAATGATTGATGAAATTATTTTAAAGAAGCTATAGCATTATAGACATATATGTACTGACTTTATGAAGTTATTAATTCTATAAAATTTGCAGGGATGAATACTTTTGATAATTAAAACTGAAACCAATTTTGATAGAATTAAATGAAGAAAATAAAAATTACCAGTAATATTTCTTCCAATTGTATTCATTTGTTCCGCAACTACACCATTTTCTTCTTCATTCTCTTGTCACATGTTACTGAAATATTTGGCTTCAACCTTAATTTTGGATGTAGAAAAAATAAACAAATATGCAATCATGTTATAATTTTTATTTCATTTTAAGACTTCAGTGGGTTTTTTTCTAGAATGGAATGATCAAAATGTATAGTTTATTTAGAAAAATTAAGAATGATTTCTATTTTCCCTCCATATTCTAAAAACAGGTTTCCTGGAAATTTATTTAAAATCTTTTCAGAATACTGGGCTTACAAAATTCATTATTATATGAAAAATTAAAAATATTAAGAACTGTAATTTAATTATAACTTACCATTTATCTGTCACAATTGGCTGCTAATTTCCCTCCATTTTTTTTCAAAATGAATAACGAAGTTTAACACATCTATTATGCTCCATGTTATATATATGTTTAAGTTTCACAATAAATTTTCCAAGAGAGTTATGTATAGCTAGGGTAGTTGAATTCTTAAATCTCATTATCTATATAATTATCAAATCTAATTTTTATATTAAAAATAGAAGTGGTAAAAAATTTATTTTAATAAAATCACAACTTAACCCCAATCTTTCCCCAAAAAAGACCAACCTTCCCTGGAAAAATTCGGGTGTGAAAATTTTCTCTTTATTTTAAAATGCTGTTTTGGGCAAATTTTGCCTAAATTTCCCATTTTTATCCCCCCAGATAGCCCGTTTAAAATAAATACTTTGAAAAAACTGGGATAAAATTCCCCTTGAGGTTTTTTTGGGTTTTTATTAAAAGAAAAACTACCTTAACATTATGAGATTCCCGCTGGGAGATTGGTGAGATGGTGGGGAAAAAAACCCAAAAATATTGAACCCTTAAATTATTTAGGCTGACCAAAATTTTTGCCCTTTTAAATTTTTTTCATAAGTTAAAATTTGGAAAACCCAAAAATTAAATAATTAAAACCCCCTTATAAATTTCATAGATAACAATAAATCATTTTGATCTAAATAATCCACTTATTAATTTTTAAAAAAAATAATAAAAAATAATTCTGAAATGAAAATAATTTTTGTTAAATGGAGTTTACCATAAATCAAGTGATACTTTCTAGAAATAGACATTATAAAACATTTTTCTTCTGAATTTAAAATTCAATTTTGTCTGAACAGCAATGTAAACTGTATTATTACTGTGTATTGCAATATTCATTTCTAATAACTCTAAGTCAGAAAACTCAGGCTGGAAATGAAGAACTTTAAAGAATATATTGAAACTGGTTCTTGAACATTTTCTAACTCTGAAATATCTGGGTAGATTTTGCTTATATGTACCAAAGTCAGTAAAATCTGTGTCAAAATATTTTCAAAGTGCAAATATTCCTGCCTCCACCCTGACTTTTACCAAAATGAAGACGGTGTCAGGGTAGAAAAAACTTGAATTCCTGTGTGAGATTTATTGAAAATTAAGGGTCCATGTCTATTTCACCCTGATTTTGCCAATTCTGGTTCAAAACAGGCCTGAATCGGTCCTGTTTTTCATAAAAGCCATGCTGATTTTTCGTACAGGTACTCAGGGCCAAGTTTTAACTGTATTTATTATTCTACTAGTTTCAGTTGTACGACAACCTTCATCAGGAATTATATTGCAATTCAAAATTGAGCATTAAGCGTACTCAGCTTTTCCGCATCACTTTTTTATTAAACGTTACTATAAATAGATTGTTATTTTGGCACTGTTCCAACTCTAAAATAATTATGTAATTCACAATAACAGACTACCCGAAATACGTCGGTCCGACGGTCATGTTCCGTTAAATTTTGATCAGGTCCGACGATTTTTTATTCCGGATCGGTCAGACTGTCCGGCTTTTATCCAAGCTGCATGTATACAAAATGGCAGCGCTAAAGGTGCCAAACCTGGGAAAATTCGAAAATCTACATCAGAGGAGTGCGCAGAACAGCAATAAAAGGATGAAAAGAATAGACCTGAGACAAAATTTAATGAAAAATGGAAGCAGAACCATGAATCATGGGTGTATGACAGGGAGGAGATGAAAATGCGCTGTACGGAATGTGCTGATTTTTACGGCGGAAAAATTAAAAACAAAAAGTGTCTTAAAAATACAAACACAAGTTTTTCTTTGATTTTGATCAATTTTATTTGGTCTGACAGATTTCGTTTCGGTCCGACAGATTTTCATGGTTTGTCAGACCGAATGTCTGACAGTTTTTTTTAACTTTCGGGAAGTCTGCAATAAAACTATAAAAATATTAGTGTTCATTCTTAGTTAAACATACCATATACTCTAGTATTACACTTATTATTTGTTCATTGTGTCAATGAAACATGGCTGTTTCATCTTGTCAGAATGGTTTCTGTGCTGGGCATTGGAGTCACATGAGGTAGGTCTGGTGTATTAGCTCTGCTTATCACTGGGGTAGGATGTAGCGGCGATACAGGTGTTGTTGGTCTCACATAAGTGATGATGTTGATAGGAATCTCCTAGGTGTGATTTGTTGTTTTCCTGGTCGTTTGCTTCTCGAATGGCTGACCAGTTTTTCCCAAGACAATTCTGAATTAATGAATTTTCATTAAAATTTGGAGCTGTTTAGGGTTTTCTAAGGCTTTGAAATGTACCTTTGCAGACTTTCTGAAATACGTTGGTCCGACGGACATGTCCGATAAATTTTGATCAGGTCCGACGATTTTTTATTCCGGATCGGTCCGACAGTCCGGCTTTTATCGAAGCCGCATGTATACAAAATGGCGTCGCTAAAGGTGCCAAACCTTGGAAAAATTGAAAATCTATGTCAGAGGAGCGCGCAGAACAGCAATAAAAGGATGAAAAGAATAGACCTAAGACAAAATTTAAGGAAAAATGGAAGCAGGACCATGAACCGTTGGTGTATGCATGGAGGAGATGAAAATGCGCTGTACGGATTGTGCCAATTTTTATGGCAAAAAAATTAAAACCAAAAAGTGTCTTAGAAATACAAACACAAGTTTTTCTTTGATTTTGATCAATTTTATTTGGTCTGACAGATTTTGTTGCGGTCCGACAGATTATCATGGTTTGTCAGACCGAATGTCTGACAGTTTTTTTCAACTTTCAGGAAGTCTGGCTTTGATTTAATTGGTTTCGATTCACATTCTACCCTTCTGTAGATCCTTTTTTCGAAGCGATGTATTTTCAGGGAGTGACGCTTTAGATCATTCTTTCTCTTGTACAATCTTTGGCACTATTGACATTGAAATTTTGTTTCCATACCTTCTTTTTGTTTATCATATGCGATTTGTTATGTCAATATTTCTGATATTAAGATGATTCTATATACCCACATTTATCACAAATGAAGCTATATTGTTTCTGAACTGTTTTTCTTCTTCGTCAATCAATTTTAAGTAGCTGTATATACTTCTTTATTTTGTCCAGTCGAAATTGTCTACTGTATTCTAAGATTCAGTTCCTGTGGTGATGAAGGTTTCAATTTTCGAATTCATACTTCTTCAAGGCAAAGTCCTTTGTTAATATCACGCTCGAAATGCTGAATTATTTTTGACGTCAATATCGTTGATGTTATAGTTTACACTATTAAAATGGCGCCAAACTGGCATATCACTTATCGTTATTCCTGGATATGACGTCTCCTAGATGTTAAGATTTGAGATAAATCTGCATATATGTTCCTATTGATTTTCTTTGTAAAAGTATTTTTAATCAAAGGGAGAACCCTTGAAAATATTAATACAAAGGTTATTAACAGATTTAGCTACCTTCTTTTATGTGTTCTGAAAATAAATATTAACTATTTAAAATGTCCTATATAGAAAATATGCCTGAAACATTAAACAACATAATTATCAACAAAGGAATTCATGTAAACTAAGTAGTAACATCAATTATACAGTAATAAATACAATGTAATTTATTTATTTCGTTATACTAGCTTACCCCATAAGGATCATTTCTTATGGCAATTTCAAGCATAATTATTGCGAAGGCATAAACATCACCAGGCATTGTTGCATTGTAATCATATGGGTCAGCATCTCCGAATTCTGGTGCCATGTATATACGTGTACGTTGAACTCGGTAAGCCTTCTCTTCCAGCTCCATTGGATCAGTGATATGATTAAAACGTAAAGTGTTTAATCCAAAATCTGAAATAAAGCTAATTTTGAACTTATTTCTATTTTATTAACTATCAGAAACTGCACAAAATTATTGTTTCAGAGATTTTCCTGGGTTAAATTTTCAATGTATGATAACATTAACAAGAGAAACATATGGGTAAGATAAACACTCAACTAAGATTTTAAGAGACACAATCAAAAATATTTTTCCAAACTGTAAGTATGTTTTTATGTCATAACAATAAGTGATAAGAAATGTCTCTACCAAGTTTCAAAAACCTTAGAGCGTATTTCTTCATAAGTTACTGACCATATAACACATGTGACATTGACCCCGTACTAAACGATCTTAAAATCTAAAGGGGTTATCTACTAGCCATGACCAACCTCCTTACTAAGTATGTGAAGACCTTCAACAGAGCATACATTTGTACTTGTTATTATGTTATTTAGGAGACACTGATATGTCTAATACAGACAGACGGACAATTATGCCACGTCAAGTTACCAACCACCATTTATGCCAGAAATCATATAAATTCATTTTATTTGTGTGAATCACACTTTTTTTATTGGTTTATAAAGCAATATTTTCACTGATCTTGATTTTTTTATCAGAGCCATGTCAAAACAGCTAAATTAACCTGAAATTTTTACTGTCCATCTGTCATCCACTACGCAATTGTTAGAAGTCAGTCGACCATGGATTATTTTCCGAGAATGAAGATATGCCATGCCTCTTGCGATGTCACCCTCAAATGAAAACCTGAGGAAACAAAAATATCAAAGCTTTTTACATCTTAACAGTCAATGAATTAAAGATTTTTAATTTACTAGCCCAAATTCCAGGTTTGAATTTATTGTACTATATGTTTAACTAAATTTTCTTAAAATTTTCACTGGCCCAAACTATATTTCACTGGCCATGGGCCACAGGGCCAGTGCTAAATTCGATGACTGTCTTATCCTCCAAAAAACTCTTTTGATAAATGCAGATTTATTCACATAAGAATTGTGTGCCCTTTTTAATTTAAAATTAACAAAAATTGTGCTTATTTTCCCCTAATCTAAAGGAAAGGACTCCTAAAACCCTAAAAAATGTCTGAATGTGAAGTATGTTTTAAATATATATAATTATTATCCTATTAATTCATGAAACAGTAATCTATTAAAAAATCTAGCTTCATCATAGCAATGCTTGAAGGAAGATGTGGTATTTGTTGACAGATGGTTTAACAAAGGAGGTACATTTGCCCTCACTCCCACTGATAAGTCCTGAACTTTGGCCTCAAGGTTATAAAACTTTTTACTGAGCTTTTGTCATGAATCTCAGAATTTTATTGGTCAGGGTAACATACCTCAAAATGTGGTCTCTTACCTAAGGGAAAGGAGTGTAAATTAAGTGCCTTTTGTTATTTACAGTGCAAAAATGTGCATCTCCAAAGATGCAGTCAGTCTGTGAAATAAATACCATAATTAATTGATTTTATTTTTCTTCTAGGATTTGAATTAGAAAGTCAATGTGGTGACATGTCTTTTTTTTTAAAGATCTAAGTTCAAATTAAAAGTAATAAAATCTAGTATAAAACTCAAAAAAATTACATTCTTTTTGAACATTAAAAGGTCTTAGGAGCACAAATCAATGACAAGTTACCTGAAAGCCCAGTTGAGTGGGACCTCCTCATTGAGCAGAACATCTGAAAGACTTCCCTTAGGGCAGTACTCACACAGTATACACATGTTTGGAATCTCGATGCAGGCACCAACAAATTTACACAAATTTACATTGTCACATTCTCTGGAAAAAAGTACAAAAATTTCCTTCTTTATATCATTTATACAATTTTTTTTCAAGAAATCTTGTGTATGAAGTAAAATTACCATGTTTCATGTCAAAATTTATGAAAGCAGTTTTAAGTTTATATTGAAGTTCTATGCATTCATTTCAGGGCATTTTTTGCCAAAATTGTGAAGGGGCCTGGACCTGTTCATTTTGTGAAAAAAAGCGAGATTTGTCATAAAATTGTGAAAAAAATTTCCATATTATTTGGCATTTAGCGACATTATGAAACCGGAAAATCTCCTTCAAGTCGGTACTTAAACCCTTAACCCGATTAACATGTGCTAAAACCATTTAACTTGATTAAAACTATTTCTGTGTTCTTGAAATTGGCGTTAATAATGTTTTACCAGACGGTAAACAATGTATTTCAAAGACAAAGTCCCAATATTTTGTGAAATTTCTTTTGAAATTGTGAATTTTTTTCCGCCACTTTGTGAAAAAAAGTGCAATTTTGAATTGTGAAGGGGCCTTATATCGGCCCCTGTTATAGAAGGAAAAAAAGCCCTGCATTTTTTTCTCTCAATCTTTTGGAGGCTACAGTAGGTCCCCTAATCGAAAAACATTTAAGTTTAAATAATTATACATATTTTAAGGAAAAAAGATTTTCAGAAAAATGGGAATGCCGGTCCCGTATTCAAAACAAGGAGGGAAAACATTTCTTGAAGTAACTGGTTATCATTTTTTTTGTGAAAAAGTTCATGAGATTCTAAAAGTGAAATTAAATACACAATTTTATTTCACTGAAGTCAATACTGTGGACTTGAATGAAATTGTAGCAGTACTGACCTGATCCATGACAAATTGACTATTGGCTAAATACTTCCAAAAATGGAAGCCAGACAAGTTTAACAAATTCAGCAGGCTAAGGTAAACTTTGCAGGTCAATATTTTGTAGATATTAAAAAAAAAAAAAAAAAATAAAAAATAAAAAAAAAAATTATATATATAAAAAAAATATTTCAGACAAATCATACATAAATTGTTTGGTCTTTCTTGGTTTCAGTCTTGCTAAACAATATGTTCCTGCAATTATTTTAAACAAAAGAATTAATTATTCTTGTAATCTTGTTTTTCCCACCCTGCCACCCAAATGCTTCCTTGGAAAATAAGGATCAATTTAAAAGCTAAAGTATCAGTTTACCTTATTTCTCTGACTTCCAGACGGACTTTCTTTGTAAGACTGAAGTCTTGTTTAGTAACAGATCTCACAGCACATGTTCTGCCATCACTTTAAATTGACAAATTTACACTTTCATTGTATTATTTAATAACATTATTATGAAAGAAACATAGTATTACAACTCAATCTCTTTAAACTCATAACTTTTTACTATAGTAAACAAAACTAACAAGAATTTATAAAAAAGCCATTAAAATTGTTACCAACGTCCCTCAAGTTTTCCATGTTAACAGACCAATGTTAAGCTTTGACCCCCAAGTTTTACATCCATTTAAAAGCCCCTTAATTTTCCATAGCTGCATTGTTGCGTATACGATATCATGTACAAACATTCATTTCAAAAGGCAGCGAGTGATTGATTATTTCCATTTCATATCAATTTGTAATGTCAAAATCTTATGTAAAAAAAAAAATTGCTAAAGTCAAAAGAAAAAACAAGAAGTTAAATTAGACACCTGAAAATTACAAAAAAAAAGACATCAGGACAGATTTATACCAGTGACTTTTCTTACTTAATTTGGAAGAGACCTAAACCTCTTGATTTGGGGAAAAAATAGTGCCAAAAATGATGATTTGGGAAGTAAAAAAGCTGGTTTAAGTTCAGATGTTTGGGAAAACACAGTGTCTATTCTAGGAATTCAAAAAAAGGGGTGATTTTCCCCCCTCTATTTCAAAAAAGGGGGCGATTTTCAAAAACAACGGGTTCCAATATAAACTGCCAATATTAAATCGTCTGCATTAAGTTTACACCAAGACATTCAGCCGATGAAATAATTAAAACGAAATATTTATGTAAGGCAGCAGAAGTTGTCTCCCCTTTTTTTAAAAATGAAAACAAATTATTTTAGACCTGTCGCAATTGATTATAAAGGGATTGACAATACAAACAATCGACCTATCTTATTGATTATAAAGGGATTGACAATACAAACAATCAACCTATCTTTCCTGTCTAGATCGTAGCCAAGCTAGGAATTGTCTCATTTTTCTTGATTTTTTACTACACTAAAATGGCTTGATTTTTTACTACACTAAAATGGCGCCCAACTGTCAGACATATATCACACTAGTTCCGGTCGGTATGGAACATTCCGTTAATTTCCGTCAACTCAAGTAACCAGTACCATACGGTACTAAATTATCATAATTAGCTAACAGTTACCTCCCTTCGGTTTCCGATGTAAATGTAAACAAAATGCGGGATGGAAGTTTTACGATTTTATTAACTTTTTTTATAGATGGGCGATTTTCACGCACATGATTATGAATTGTGCGCAATCTGTCAAATACTAGCGTGGATCACGCAATCGCACGTCCTAGAATAGACACTGAAAACTGCACGATTTTTAAGAATTAAGATTTCAATTGGGAAGAGACCTTTTTTCAGAGTCTGTTATGTAAGTAGGAAAATCACTGTATACATTGTCATTCTCATCAACCTTCAGGAAATAAAAAGTCAATTAGGTCATTTACTTCTAAGAGTATGCAGCATTATGTAATCAATGTATACTTACTATTGGCATGTCTGTGCAAACACTTGTTTTCCTCCTGTTTGCATTACACTAACACCACCTTCTGACTGTTTCTTATTTAACTCTACAGCACTTCCTATCATACTACCAAAGGCTCCACGCAAACCTTCATCTATAAAATGTCATTAATGTACTCACTTAGTTAAAAAATTGAAAAGACATTCATATTCAGATGCACTTTAATTTTCACCTTATACAACAGTGTCCTAATTATAGCACAGGCCTCGACAAATCCACTAATGCCACTTGCATTTGCGAGTGAAAGTTCGGGTCGCCAAGAAAAAAATAATCAAACTCGTCTGACAAGGGAGAATAATTCTTCTGATCCAAATGAGCCATGTCACCACAAAAGCAACATAATGACCAGCATGAATCCAGACCAGCCTGGGCATTTGCGCAGTCTGATCAGGATCCATGCTGTTCGCTTTCAGTTTCTCTACTTGTAATGGACTTGGTAAGCCAACAGCATGGATCCTGATCAGACTGCGGGGATGCGCAGGCTGGTATCGATCCATGCTGGTCGCAAACCCATTATGTTGGTTTTGTCATGACGCGGCTCATATGATGTTCCTCTAAACATTTAAAATAAATGAAGTTTTGATGTGAAATCAATCAAACTGCAGATACGGGCAGGAATTTCAACTTTAATACTGTTATTGAATGAGATAACGAAATTGCCCTTATGACTAAGGTATAAGACTTGACTGAACACGTATGAAGCATCAGTTTCATAACAGCAGCATTTGACGAAGTTTTATACAGCACATAAGTATTCAGTAATGTCTACACTTAGCCCTAATTAGGTCATTATTTTAGCTTAGTGGGCACATGCATTAGAATGAATGAAATAAGTATTCAAGCTTATGTTGAAGATAATATAAAAAGAATGAAAAGTATTATAAACATTTTTTACATTATGCAAATGAATAAAGCCAATTTTACCCATAATAAACAGTAAAAAGTAAATTAGAGCCTTTTGTTTAATTATTACAATTTTTTTTGAGTACATTTCATGAAGAGCCAAAAAATTTTAAGGGTCACTTGCCTGGCCTCTTAACACCTCCTCCCATTGAAACTTTTCTTTAAAATCATGCAACTTCCCAAAATATTTAAACGTAAACAAGCTACTTTCCAAATTTGCAAGTTAAGTGATTATTTAAAAAAAACAACAACAAGAAGTTAACTCTTCTTCCTAATTTACTAAATTAGTGACAGAAACCATGATCAGAGAATATTCAGTATAAACTAATATTTTACCTAGTTTGACATCTTCAAATGGTACTATCCATGTCTCATCCCAAAGTAACTTTCTTCTCTGCCAAGCAAAGTACTGAAATCATAGAAATAACATTAAACTCACTGTTAATGTCATCTATTCATTTCATAGAGAAAATAACTAAAAAATTGTGCAACAAAAGGAAGTGCAAACTATCAAATAACTTTATACTGGACAAATAAGACAGCCATAAGGTAATATTAACACAAGTAAAGAAAAAAAAATCTAAGACATTCAAAACTGTACTAAGAAAAACAATGATTTTTACGATTTTTCTACAGTTTTGTAATTTTGAACATTTTCCTGAAAATTACAGAATGATGAGTTTTCTCACTTCATTGACCTTATAGTTTATGATCTTTGTAAATTAAGCATGGTAGAAAATCGGATTAATGTGATTAATACTTGTAGCTTATACTGAAAATGAAGTGTGTTAGTTTGAATTACAAGTCACATCAACACTGTTTCAAGGTCATTCATTGACTTTCCAATTTACTGTCAGGGGAAGATTTTCTAATGACTATGGTTTTTGAGAAAAAGTCTAACAAGGGTAATAGTAAAGCAAAAAGGTTTTCATCATTATCTCTCCCTACAAATGCATTTTATATTTGAAAGTGAACAAGAACTACAATTTGAAGTAAATATCTGTGATACTTTTTGAGAAATTTACCCGAACAAAAGACCAAGAACCAAGAAATTCAAAGTCTTTTTTGGGTTAGGTTTTGTTTGGTTTAATCGCAAACCAACAAAATTTAGGTCATAAGGCACTCAAACAGGAAAGATGGTTTTGGCTAACGTATGGCGCTATATACTTAAAGCTACACCAGGGGTCAAAACCACCCCACAAGCTGGAGCTAAAGGTTGGACTGACTCAATTGGGAATTCAAACCCAAGGATTAACTGTAGCTGACTAAGCTGCAATTGAATTCTGAATTTTCAAGTCCTAAAATAACTTATAAAAATAAATTAAAACTTTATCTACCATTTAGTAATGATTTCCAATATAAAACTGAAAATATATTTCACGTCTTTTTTTGTATAGCATAAAGCAATAAATATTGTAATTGGTTAATAAATTTTATCTCTGTCATATAAATGTTCTGCAAATCGTGGTCGACTCGCCCAGGAAAAACCAAAAACAAAAAAACCCTTTTAAAGTTTTTTAATTGATTTCAGTGTTATTTAAGTGAAAATATTTTTGGAAACCTGTGCCCATTTGCCATCACAGGAATGTGACTGTCAAATACCACCGAATGTTGGGCCACATCCTTGCAAAACATTTAACATTTATACAAAACGATGCAAAATGTCTACACTATGTTTCCGTTAAAAATTAAACAATACATTTTATTTAGGCAATGCTAAATGTATGCTTCTAAAAAAATTGTACTTTTCACAAAATAATTTTGGCATTAAATTTGAATGTGTGAGTGTCCCTAAGAGTTCCTCGCTAGAAACTGATTTCCGAATATGAAAATCCCGATTAAATACAGCTCGAATCATTCGAGTGAACAAAGAATGTACATAAACTGGTTTTGTATTAAAAACGCTAGTACAAAGGTACTCATCTATACGTTGTAACGATGAGTACCAAATATTATCTCTACCAGACCATAACTGCGACAAATACAAACTCAATATGATAATTGATTTTTTTTTTTTAAAACACAATACATTAGAGATTTCAAAGAAACTCACCCCATATATTCCAGCTATTGTGCCAATAAAAACAACCCCAGCAGCTGCAATAAGTCCAATTTCCCATGTTTTCAAGGGACATTTACCACAATCTTTTGGGCAGGTCTCGCAATTTTCACCCTCAGTTGTTTCACAATTAGAATCACCGCACACTGGAAATTTAAGATGATATTGTGTTTAATTGAAGCAAATTCACAGATCGGGAAAGTGCTTTTATCACATAGGAGGAACTGTTACACAATGGATAGAATTCTGTCTATGAGAGAACTACCACAGAGTGTGCCTGAAAATATTTGAATATGCTACAGAAACACTCATCAAAATTGGTAATTTTCATTTTTAAAAAGGGAGTTTTAGGTGCTAAATTAAACTTTAATGATATTAAGCTTGCCCTTCATCTTGTATTATGTGTATTTAAAGTCCATTTTTCATCGCCTCTTGTTTAAAATCTGAAAGTTTTCAAATGATGTATAGTTCTTGTGATAACTAAGTTTTGTTTCTTGAACTTCTTGATCTAAATCAGGACATGTTTAGTAGTGTTGTCCCGATTGTCTCTGAAAATCGATAACTAATCGGACCACCCAAAAATCGGCAACAATCGATAGTCCTTTTTAAAAATCGATTATTTGAATGTTCTACCACCGCTGAATTGCCTATACTATATTGTTAATACTACTTTAGAAAATTATAGTGTGTAATAACATTATATTATAAACTTACATATCTACTGTAGTTAAATTAGTGATCTACAATATTTTGACCTATTGACTAGTAGTAGTACATTTGTACTAATATTGACTGCCATAAAGTTGTGTTATACAAAAATTGCCTGTTACAAAGTTTGTGTTGTTTGTTTTGAATTCAAAGAGTAAATCTTACTTTAATCTTGATGACAAGAGTTTATTTATTCTCAAAATGTGGTCACTACTGTATAAAAAATACATAATAGGATTGGTAGCTTAACAGAGAAAAGGGCCATAAAAAATGCAAAACTTGATTATACTATCGGCAGACAATCGATTGTTGTGGTCCGATTATCGATAGTGATTTTTGTGCCCGATACCCAACACTAATGTTTAGCATTTTTTATAATTCAAAAAGACTGCATGGCTTTTTTTCACAGGTTGGGGAAGTAGCCTGAAGCCCTTTATTTTTGGGAAAAATTACATGGTATATTTGCAAAAGGTGAAGAAAAAACTTGATGTAAATTCAATTTTTGGGGAAAACTGCATGAATTTAAAAGAATTTTTCTTTGGGGAAGCAGCCTTTTACCTGTCCCTATAATAGAAGGAAAAAAAAGCCATGGGTTGTAAATTATTATTAAATTTTTAATACTGGTTTTCAGAAAATTGTACAGCGGTACGAAATTTACTTTTTTCATATTGCAATACATGGGTATACAGTGTCTATTCTAGGAATTGAAAAATAGGGCTGATTTCCCCCCCTCTATTTCAAAAAAGGGGGCGATTTTCAAAATCAAAGGGTGCCAATATAAACTGCCAATGTTAAATCGTCTGCATTAAGTATACACTGAGGCGTTCAACCAATGAAATAATTAAAACGATAATATTTATCTAAGGCAGCAGAAGTTGTCCCCCCTTAATTTTCAAACGAAAACAAATTATTACAGAACTGCCACAATTGATTATCAAGGGATTGACAATACAAATAATCGGCCTATCTTTCACATCTAGATCGTAGCCAAGCTAGGAATTGCCTCATTTTTCTTGATTATTTACTACACTAAAATGGCGCCCAACTGTCAGACCTAGCACACTAGTTCCGGTCGATACGGAACATTCCGTTAATTTCCGTCAACTCACGTAACCAATACCATACGGTACTTTATTATTATAATTAGCTTACAGTTACCTCCCTTCGGTTTTCGGTGTAAATGTAAACAAAACAACCAAATATAATGTATGATGGAAGTTTTACGGTTTTATTAACTTTTTTTATAGATGCGCGATTGTCACTCACATGATTTTAAATTGTGCGCGATCTCTGAATTACTAGCGTGAATCACGCAATCGCGCGTCCTAGAATAGACACTGGGTATACTGGTAAACTGTTACACCCTCATAGGTTAACTCCTATTACATCTAAACTCAATAAACTCAATGCCGCACAAAAAGGTGACAAATTATATTATATTACTTGTTACCAATGATTCCATGACTAAAAACAGTCTTTATGATACTATTTTGAAGACTTTATTTTAAAACTTTAATCAATTTTAAAAGCACTATGATATTATGTGAATTTTACAATATGCTAAATTATAAGTGTTACCTTCAGCAAAAATTTGAACGGTTTTGGCACCAAATGGATTCATTTGTTGAACCATTACAAATGCAGTTACAAAGGTTGTCCTTTCCCTTTTTGAACACATTTTCACACAAATTTAAGCACTTTTTAAGCGACCTTTTTAAGACGGTGTCACCAAACTCAAGAACTTTTTGTTTTGACTTAACCCCTTTTATAGGAACAATTCAAACTTTAGCACTTTTAATGACTTTAAAAACCCTGTATCATAATGATAAATCACTGTAAATCTAAAGCTATCATCTGAACAAAGAACACAACATAACTACCTGTTCTTGGAAGTACTTTAATTGTTGCTTGAAGAGCCAGTTGCATATTAGCAATCTTGAAATGAGCAATGAGATCTGTCAACCCATCCGTGGCTATACCAGGTATAAGACTTGTCCAGTTTCCTTGATCTATTGGTCCAACTAAAATACAAGTACAACACTCTTATAAAACCACTGAGCATTTTTTATTTTGGCAAATATAAAAATATGCTTCAAGCTTGTAAAAAAAATGAATCCAATTTGATCAAGGTAATTTTTTTTTTAAAAATCAGTTTGCTTTCCATGAAGCTGGCACACTTGTTTTATTCATTTTTAATATTCTTGCTTATCACAGGATTTTTCTATTTGCTTAAAAGAAAATGAGTCTTAAAAAATTCAAAAGCAATATATATTCACAGCCCTTCTTGACATTTAGAATTTAAATCAACTTAAAAAAAACAAAAAACAAAAAAAAAAAACTTTTGAATAAAAAAGTTAACCTGAAAATTCTAGTTTTTAGACAAAAGATTTTAGATGTTGACCTAAAGGAAGTTTGCTTATGATCAAATGCAATAACATTTTCTTTACCATTTGTGACATTGTGAAATTTGCCAACAACTACATTAAATTGTAAAAAGAGGCCAATTATACCTTTAACAGCCGAGTGAGTGTATGTAGATCCATCATGTTTCAGCCATGGACCACATAGTCCTCCTTTTTCTTTGGGACAAGAATGAACATTCACGTGATGTACACAGCAGTCAGTCTTTTTTATTGTCCTACCATCTGTTGGACATGACGTGTCTTCACACCAAGTTTTTGCCTTTGCTTCAGTGCTGAAGAGTGAATTCAATATTAATTTTTTTTAATAGAGTTACCAACGTCCCTATTAGGGAAGTTTTATACAGAGCCAAAACACCATTTTTGGGGAAAATATGCATGATTTTGGCATACTTTGGGAAAAGTGGTCTCAAATTTAACACAAACTTTTAACAAGTTCTTCAAAACTAGAAAGTGAAAAAGCACTGGGAAATACTAATCGGGCAGTAAAATACCTTTATTCAACACCATCATTAAATTTTGTTCGAAATTCTATGGTAAATTTCAAAAGACTGGGGGATTTTGAGGACCAAGCTGGGGATAAAAAGAGGCTAGTTTGGTTGGGGGCTTAGTAGCCTATATTCGGCCTCTACAAAGAAGGGTCTTTGGGTATATGAAGTCAACAATTATATTAGTAATTGGATAGTGTTTAGATATTAGGGTTTCTTAATCGGACAAAAATCATAATCGAAAATAATCGAACAACCTTTTTCGATCAATCATCGATTATATAAGCGAAACATTTATGATAACAAAGAAAATATGTACAATGCACATATCATGCTTTAATATTTATAAGAATTCCATTAATATTCTATATTTTGTGTAACTACCACTTAATCAACTGAAATAAACTAGTAACTCATGCTTATGTTCATCCTTGAGTAAAATATTTTAATCAAATAAATTCATTATATCTATGAAATTATTATGTCTCAATCCAATAAAGGAATGAATAAGCTATGTATTGGAACAAGAGAAGTTGGTCATTAATAAAAATGCCAGGTTTTTTTAATGTCGTATACTTATATTGTAACCATTTTTAGTTTAGTGTGTAGAATAATTTTAAATTTTAGTTTAGTGTGTAGAATAATTTTATACATATCTTCTTTGTTTGAAGTCAAAACATGTTTATTTCATATTTACAAATAGACTGTGTAGCAATTTTCTAATTTCAAATTTGAGCATAGTATGTCTGTAAACTTAAAAATGCCTCACTGTCAACTATTAACCTCATGGTCACCAGTATGCTTTCTCATTCATTTTAATGAAAATTATTGGGTAAACCAAAGCTGGCTTTACTTTAAAGTGTTGTTATAATACAGTGAGTCACTTAAGTAACAGCAAGAAGATAAATAACCGATGATCGATTATTGAACTTTATATTCGATCATCGCTAATCGTTCGTATAAAGGATCAATTATCGATTATACTCGATCATCGTTTAATCCCTACTAGATATTGTCTAGTGCAAAATCTTGATATATGCTAGATCTGCACATGCAACAATAAATTTGGAAACATTTGATCTGATGTCACACACTTATGAATACCAGTATTTTATTTATACCTGTACACACCCCAGTACTACCAAAATTTTTATTCACACTTACTCCAAATCTCCTGGACCAACACCAGTGAAATGACCATTGTCCACTGCCCATTTATAGAAACCTGGTTGAACCTGCAGGAAGTAAGTAACATTAAAAGGATCCTGTGCACGCATTTCATCTGGTGGCTTTAGCACCCATTTCATTTTGAAGTTTTCTGAAAGACAATTGAAAGATTGCTTTGAAGCATGAAAATTGTACACGATATCATCATTAAACAAATTGTTAATAAAAAAAGCGAAAATGACTGAAGCTTTGAGCAATCAAGATTTACTTTTATGTCAGTTAAAAGACCTTTAATTTTTGCATATCACAGTCAATGAATTTTAGCCAGAATTCCAGTTTTGAATTTATTCTTCTTTATATTTCCCTAAATTTTCTTAAAATTTTCACGGGCCTGAACTAATTTCCACTTGCCATGAGCCATCGGGCCATTGATAAATTTGATGACTGTTAGTCATTAACTATGACCGGAATTTCATCCGGCATGAGGAGGGTGCCAGATGAGTCTCATGCTATACAAATCAAATGGCATCATCTTGGCACATTTTAAAAACAAACCAGGTCAAAATGGCATGTCATTAAGAATGAAACTGCTTGCCTATAAGATGACGTCATTAATATAAATAGAATTGTAAATTCATAAACTATCTGTTAATGGTTCATATACTAGCAATATCTATCCCTCAGCAGCAACTGCCATTACGGCCCTTATATGGGCATATACCCAGTCAGGAAGGATACATGTATTCCGATCCGAACAGCAATATATGACAGATATTATTATCATGCAATACTTAATAGGTTTACCCCCACTTTCAAAATGTTTAATTCAAAATATAGTTTACCTTCACAATGCTCATCATTTAGAGGATTTTGATTATCCTGTGATGCGGTTAAATCCCAACAATGGAATCGATAATTGTTGAAGCCATGCCACCCTTTCACATAATCAATTCTGCTAAACACCTGGAAGATAAGATAAAGCAGGTATAAAGCATATTTACATACATGTAGATCAGGAAATCATTCTATAAAATATAAATAGAACAAGTAACATGCTTGACACACTGTAGGCCAGGCTATTTGGACTTTTGTAAGACAAAAAGTGTTTACAAAATTTATAAATGTAACTTAGCTTTAACCAAATACAAAATTTTCATGAAATTTCTTCTTTATATATTACTACAACCTTAAAGCAGTACTGTTCCCATTAGAAAATAGACATTAAAATACCCAATTTCCAATGTTAAAATTCCCAAAATGACTGTTCAAAATTCCCACAAGGCCAAGTGATTTCTCTGAAATCATTTAAATCCAACATATTCATATAAATCACCACTAAACAGTTCTACGAGTGTACAGTGGAAGCTGTTAGCTATCTTTATTTATGATGACCAATCTTATTTGTAGCTGAAAAAATGCTGAAAAAATTCCCAATTTAGGTCGAAAGAACGCATTTTTTTCCCAATCAGTCTGGTGAACTACCAGCACCATTCCCATAGTAGAGAAAAAAAACCCTCTGTTCTAAAGGGCTGCAAAACAGCAAATTGCAAAAATCAAGGAAAAATACGCTGCGGGGACAAAGGGGGCTGCGTAAGCCCCCTTGCAGTGGGCCCCAGGGGGCAAAAGCCGCCTGAAGCTCCTGGATTCTGATGATTTGGTATGCCCTGAAAAATCAATTTCCTGGACTCTAAATTTGACTTCCCTGGTTGCCTTTAAAGCCATTCAGAGACACTTTAGTTTGGACCTTCAAGGTTTCATCAGCCCTTAAAAAACAACGAAAAATACCACATTTTGACAAACAGACAAGAGTGATTGACCAATAGAAAAGCGCTTAGCCTTACAGACTTACCATAGGCGGCTAGCGTAATGATAAAAGCCATAGTGTGCCGGTTTTTGGGTACTGTATAAAATATGACAAATGAATTTATTGTCTTTGTCGAATCTACATCGATCTTAAAAATGACCCAGGAGCTTACGAAATCCGCGGATTTCCGCGAATCCGCGGAAAATCGACAGCCCTGGTTCTTTCAAGCAATTATTTAAATTAATAAGTTTACCAGTGCCAGTTCCGATCAGCTAAAATGCTCTTTTTACATGCTAGACTTAGAATTACTCCCTTATTGTCTCAGGTGTAGAATTTAATGTGTCATTGCGACAATGCAGGAACTTTAATAAACCATAAAAAAATGTGTTTACATGACAGAAAAATTAAAGTCAAGAGTAAAATAGTGTTGTTTTTTTTTCTGTGTTAATAATGCTTATGTGTTAATTAACCCATTTACTTCATGAACATTTCATGAAAAATGGCTGTTTTCATTGAAAAGTCTCCCGTTACAAGTTCAAATTGCTATAATACTACAAAAACTGCTTCAACACTAATCAAACTTGGCACAAATGTTGACTGGACCATATTGCCCTTGCAACAACATGATCAGGCTTAAATTTTCTGTTACCATGGCAACGAGGGGACATCTTAAAATTGCCAAAAGTCACTATTTTGCATTGATTTTTTCCATCAAAATTGATTTCAAAGTGCTGCAACTTCTCAATGGATTGAGATAGAGTCAAATGCTTTTCAAGTTATTGTAAGATAAGTCAAACTTTTTTAAATAACAACATTTATTGAAAGTTAATTGGCCACAAGTTCTTTATTGAACTGACGAGAAACTGTATTTAAATAACAACTTTTCTTAATAGCTAATTCCATAATTTCTTTTTTGGACAAGTCCGACGAGCACAAATTTGCAAGATTTAATAATTCAATACTGGAATTCAGGCCAGTAAATTTAAAATCTTAAATTCAATGACTGTTACTTGCTCTGTCTTCCTTTGAGATATTGAGTACCTTTGTTATGGTCATTGGGTAATTTTATATCAAAATATCATTTAGCCCAAAAAAAATTTTAACTAGCCCAAAAAAATTTAAAAAAAAAAAAAAAGGGTTGGGGGGCCCGGTTTTTTCAAAATTTTTCTTAAAATTTTTTGAGAAAAATTTTAAAGCAAAGTGAATTTTTTATTTTTATTTGGGCCCTTTTTTTTGTGGGTTTTTTATAAGGGAAAGGGGTTTTTTTTAAAAGTAGGGCTGATAGTCCCAAATTTATCCCCTCTTGCATCAAAAATTCTCAGGAAAAAAAAAACAATATGCATTTTTCTTTGGTTTAAAAATAAATTAAAAAAATTTAGGGATAAAAGATTTTTTACATTTTTATATTAATTATTTTGAAAAAAAACCCCTGGGTTGGGCCCAAAAAAGCTTTAAAAAAAAAAAATATTTTTCCAAATCATTTGTTAATATTTTTTTTTATTTTTTAAAATAAGGATTTTTAAACGTTTAAAAGGAAACCCTAAAAAAGGTGGGTTTTTGGGCCCGGTTTTTTTAAAAACATTTACAGTTTCTTATGCTTGGCCCAAAAAGGGTTTCCCAAAAATGTGCCAATTTTTATGTGTTTCCCAAAGATGTAAAGTCTTTCCCCCCTTTTTTTTTGTTTCATTTTTCTGTTTTTTACGACCCCTTTTGTTTTTGTGTTATTGTTGTTTTTTTTTTTCAATTTTACCGCAAGGGATCTTACCCCTTTTTCCCCTTTGGTTTTTTTTTGTTTTTTTTGCTCGAAAATTTTTTTAATTTTAAAAAAGGGGGCTATCCACCCGCCCCCCGGTCCTACCCCCCCTTGGTTTAAAATTTTTTCGTTTCCACCCCACTTATTTTAAAAAAATATTACAAAGTATGGCTTTTAAACTTTTTCCCTACCTTTTTTTCAAAACCCTCATTTAAAAACCCCCAATTTTTAAAAGGGGGCAAGAGTAAAATAAATCTGTCAAGGTTTTGACAGAATTATGGCCCTTTTTTGACTTAGAAAGTGTATTGAGCTTGGTTAAGTTTTTTGTACCACCTCACTTTATTTCAAAACCATTGGAGGTATTGCTTTGAAACTGACCATACTTGTTTACCATCACGACCTTCATCAACAGACAAGAGGACATAACTCTGTCAAGGTTTTTGACAGAATTATGCCCCTTTTTGACTTAGAAAATACATTGAATATGGGTAAAATCCACTTATTGCCTTAACCCTTTGAGATATTGCTTTGAAACTTTTAATGCTATTTCACATCATTACCCCCATCTGTACGCAAGAGAAGGTAACTCTGTCAAGGATTTGTTTTAAAAATTAAGGCCTTTTATCGACTTAGAATCTTGGTTAAGTTTTTAGTACCAGTCCACTTTTTGACTGAACTGTTTGAGATATTAATTTGAAAGTTGGAATACTTGTTTACAATCATGATTCCCAAACATGTCCAGGAGAAGGTAATTCTGTCAAAGATTTTATTTGAATTATTGCCATTGTTCACTTTAAAAATACAGAGATTCTTGTATTGCCTTTTACTGCAAAAACTTTTTTTATTGGCAAGCAATAAAAAAGTCGAGCGCGCTGTCTTACGGACAGCTCTTGTTAATTTTGCCCCTACCTTCTCCGAATCTCCTGACTTCCCTTCCCCTGTGCCCTTTTACTGTGGGCCTATTAATCAATCATTTTATTTCCTTTTCAGTTACTATTGTTTCTCTTTAGGTATCATTTATGTGATGATCCTATCGGTATCCATACTCTGCATTGCGCATTTCACTTTGGGGTGCTTTAATTAGGGCTTCTTGCCGCTTGTTCTTGTTGCTTGGTAGTTTGGGGGTTGCCTTCATTCCTTGTTGATGTTGTTTATCATATTTTATAAAGTTCTGTAAGCCAGAACTACCGCTGGGACAACAATAAGCAAAACGGCAAAAGCAACGCGTCCTCTCACTTAAATGATGAAAACAGTGGATAGCTTAGCATACTGTGTGCACATTTCTGATCACACCTGAATGGACAAAGACGCATACCCGCGGGGATTCGTGATTTCATCCAGAAGTCAGAACGGAAAGCCATCTAATATTCTTAAAGGCAAAATCAATTTAGTTTTGAAAATAAAGTTTGGTATTGAACTTGTATGACCAGAACTCCAAACAAATACAACAAAAACGTCACTATTTTATACAGTAGTCTTAGATCTATTTCGCGCCATAAAAATAAAATGTGAACGCGGCGGCCATTGTAGCAGACGAACAATAAATTATCACATCTATTATAGTAAATGATATCAAAATTAAAAACATATTTATTTTATGTACAACGCTGAAACTTACCAACAAGCATAGTATAGAAAAACACACTGAATTGTGTTCCTCCATGATTTCTAACGGAAGAAACTTTTGCGTTGTTGTTGTTGTTGTTTTTTTGCAGTTGTTTTCTACCCGCCTTCTGGACAATTACGTCATCACATTATAATGACGTCATACTTAGTGGAAAGCCAGTTCGATTTGTATATTCCTCTAGAAGACGGCAGTGGTTTTATTGGTTAGCATGAAATCAGCGTTTTTTTCCCTCTACTTTGGGAATAGTGCCGGTACCAGACTGATTGGGAAAAAATGCGTTATTTTGACTAAAATTGGGAATTTTTTTAATGCATTTTTTCAGCTACAAATGAGATTATACATCATGAATAAAGATAGCTAACAGCTTCTACTGTCTAGATAGAACTATTGAGTGGTGATTTATATGAATATGTTGGATTTTAATGATTTTAGAAAAGTCACTTTGCCTTGTGGGCATTTTGAACAGTCATTTTGGGAATTTAACTTTAGAAATTGGGAATTTTAATGTCAATTTTCTATTGGGAATGGTACCGTTTTAGGGTAGTAGTTATATAAAGAAAAAAAAAACACTGGAAATAAATAATTTAACTTCAACTTGAAAAAATTAGATATTTCCACTTTTTACTTTAATAATTGAAAAATAGTTAAACAAAGAATATTTCGACCCCAGTATTAGAGGCTGAGCACAATACTGTACTGGCATGCGAGCAGTTCCCGTACAAAAATCGTAGTTACTTAAACATTATTTTTTTATTACGCTCACTCACCAAAATTTGAATGTTACACATCAATATTCAGCTCGTCACACAAATCATGGAAATTCCATCATGTTCTAAACATAGAATAACCCTTAGTTATGAGGCCTCATATGGGGTACCGAAATTATCAATTATTTTGTATGAAGAGAAGTAGTTCCCGTACATAAAATCTAACCCATTATAATTATACAATTTTATTATATCGGACCTATTTTTCATTAACAATTGTTGAACAGACCATTATCTAAAAGATAAATAGATGTAATTCAGGAAATAGAGCGTAGACTTAACGCGGGTATCTATTACCCGATACCGTTACCCCAACGCATTTACAGGCAATAGCATGCTTGTATGCATGATATTTTACGCATCAAAGCCATAAAATTATATATATATAGTAATATTGTCAACATTCTGCTAATTAAACAAGTTTTCATCACATTGCCTACTTATTTGTAAACAGGTGGTATTAGTGGAAAACCCTTTAACAAGCCTCACGTGTAAGTATTTTTGCGCATGCGCGCAAGGACGGAATCCCCCAGAGAAAACAAGGTCACGTTTTGACGACGCACAGGTGAAAGTGATTTAAAATGAGACTTTATATACGTACTGCCGAACTGACACTTAGATTTTGTCTCGTTTATGTATCTGCTTGATTTGAAATGAATTTTTGATGAATGCAAGTAAAAATCAAGCGTTTAAATGAAAAATACGGGTACTGCTTCTGTACGGGAACTGCTCGCATGCCAGTAGATCTATTAAAATTAGATTTTCAGCCAGATTCACAAAAAGAGGGCAAATACTTATTTAAAATGATGTCTACAGTACAGTATCTATTACTGGATACTGTCTCTGATGTTTTCAAATATATTTTTTTTCTAGAAAAAATATTGGTGATACACTTGTCCATAACATTGTTATATGATCAAATTAACATAGATTGCAAAATCAATTGTTCATTTGAAGCAGCATATGTCATTTATGATGCATGCTTGCAAAGGACAAAGGGGGTAGATCTAGCATTGTTTGCATGTCACGAGCTAACTAACCATCAATTTCCATCATCATACTTTTAATTTTGTACCCTCATTTATCATAAGTTAGGACTTTAAAAAATGGTTATTGCAATATCAAATACCATTTGTGATTTAAAAAAAATCTGTACAAAAATATATCAGGGAATAGAGTTTTCTACCATAACGATTTGGCTGCCTACTTAATTATGATATCTGTATTCCATTCATGTTTTATTCAATTCAATATTGTGTCGGTTTTAGATCTATCAGAAAATGAAAAACTCACAATGCACATTTTACAACCGGTTCATTTTTACTTTAAAATGTTGTACATTATTATCACTGTCCTCCCTAACAAGCCGAGTCTGAAGTTTTCATGTAATTTTGCTGTTTTTAGCTCGCTTATAAAGACCTGTCACAAAGTGACATGGTGAGCTTTTGTGACCGCTTTTCGTCCGTCATACGTCCGTAAACTTTTACTTTAAACGACATCTCCCCATAAACTGGTAAGCCAATTTTATCCAAACTTCACAGGAATGTTCTTTTGGTGGTCACCTTTAAAAATTACTCAAAGAATTCAATTCCATGCAAAACTCAGGTTTACATGACAACCGAATGAAAAAAAAAAACACTTGAAATATCTTCTTTTAAAAAACGCAAAGAGCTATACTAGAGCTTAGATATTTGGCATGAGGCATCTTCAAAAATGGCCCGCCCAGGGGGTCATTGATTTTCCTTACAAATATGTATATAGTAAAAACTAAAAAAATATTCTTTTAAAAAACTCGAATAGCTAGATCTTAGATATCAAGCATGAAACATCTTCTAGAGAGTGTCTGATTTTGCAGTATTAATCAACATAATTCTACTGCGTTACTTACGCAGTAAGAGGTCTTTTTTGCACATTTTGAGCTCTTTTTTGATAATTTACATAGATTGTTAGCGGCGTTTGCAATGTGTAAATTATTGTCTTTAAGTACATTTTCAAAATTTTCATGAAAATCAGCATTATAATGGAGGAATGCTGCTTAAATATATATGCCAGGCTTTTCGTTCAATAATAAGATTCAGATTAATAAGTAAATAATATTGTAAAGTAAAACCTTATCAAAAATTATCTGTTCAAGAAACATTTGAATTTATTTGTATTTCTTGCTTTGAAGGCAAGACATGATTTTGTTTTATGAAAATATGCATATCTGAAACTTTTCGTCATATTTCTGATCGTTGTTGTATCTTATGTTAAATATGACGTTTCTTATATGATACTTAAACATGTACGTATGGACGTATATATGTAGAGGTTCGAGTATACCTCTATCATTTGCTTCAACGTGAAAATTCACTTTAACTATAATTTTCCGTAATCATATTTTTGTGATAAATAATTGAGATTTCGAACAACATGTACAAGTATACGTGTTAATGCTTATACTTATTTTGATTTGTTTTGATGATCAGCAAGATTATTAAGCGTTTTAGCGAACGCATTCTATAGAAGTAATTATAGGGATTAAATTATGCCGTTAATGGTTTCCAGTAATCAAATATTCCCTGCTTATCTCTATTCGGATCGCATAGATCTATTTGTATGGAAGAACTAGAAATGTTAGAACTATTTAGTTATAATGTGATTTCTGTAGTTAAAGGAATAATCTTGTGTCGCGCCAAATGATTTGTTCAGTTGATGCAAAAGCATGGATAATTTAACAATTGCTAGTTTCCCAGAACCTTACAAAAGTATCAGGAGTTGCGTTAACAAGTCAATCATAGTTTTAGTTTTGTTATCAATTTTAGGCAACATAATGATTATCAAAGTTATGTTGAGGAAGGACAATCGGAGTTCTTCAACATCAACTTATTTCTTGGCTTTAGCAGTTTCGGATATGTCAATTGCAGTGTTTTCATCGTTCGAGAGGTGGTTATATTGGACATTTGGAATTAATTGGTATTTTATTAATTCGCACATAACTACAGCTAAGACTATCTTTACTTTCTCTAATGTTCAAATTTCAACATGGATTCTTGTTTGTGTGACAGTTGAAAGACTGATAAGTATAACCATGCCATTTAGATTTAAATCGCTTTGCAGTGTAAGACGTGCTAACGTGATAATGTTAGTTGTGTGTGTGTTGGTTATATTTTTGAACACAATACAGTTTACTCTTATTGTTAATGTTGTAGCTGATGCTACAAATCCGGACTTTCAAATGATAGGAATGATAGAAAATGGACAAACAATAATGACAGTAATGGATTCTGTTATCTCGTTCTTTCTTCCTTTTGTTATCATCATCGTGAGCTCCATTTGTATCACCGTTCAACTTCGCCGTAACTCAAAGCAGTCAACTAGCAACAACAATCGGAATTCATCTGTGACCATGACCTTGCTGGCCGCTAACATTGTGTTTGTTCTAACATCTTCACCGTATGTGTTTCTTCACATTACAGATCACAGCGTGCATATATCTCCTTACTTATTCATGACATTGCTTGATATTTTCATTTTTCTCGCCGATATGAACTCTGCTCTTAATTTCTATGTTTATGTGTTGACTGGATCAAAATTTAGGTCAGACGTTAAGGAGATACTTTGGTTTTTAAAACGCCAGTCTTCATCGCAATGAATGAACTAAGAATTAAATTGTAACAAGGCAGTGGACAGTACAGCTATTATTTTATTAATTTTATATTAACAAAATTTTTATTAAACTCCGCCCTTCCTTGATAATCTTGTTTTTCGTATTCGTCTCCGTTACACTATCTCTTAGTTAGCAATGACCGGTATTATATATATTGAAAATAATTACCAAAAATCTATATTCACAATTTTTCTAGTTTTTTTAGCCCCATCTTGCTTTTGGTGTTTTACCTAAAAATATGTCTGTCACTGAGGAGCCATGGTTTTATTTCTGTTATACGTTCAAAGAGAGAAAATAAGAATCCCTAAAGAAAGGTCCAAAAAACGGCAAAAAATGAAAATGTTGCAGGCTCGATTTTATTAAGCCTTTTCATAGACGGTACTGTCAAGTGTGAACTTCGTCAACTCTCCCTAGCGCCGACGTAAGCAATGGTCAAAGTCTACCTATCAATCATATCAAGATGTGGTATCATTTTTTTTTCGGATTAACTGATTTAAAAAACTGTAAAACAACTGAGCATCCATTTTTTCACAAATAATTTCACTCATATTTTCACAAGTGATTTTAAGCTGATGTAGAGAAATCTAGTTACAACAAAAATATCGTTTAGTAAAATGCACACTATTTCATATGAGCTTATGTTGCAGGCTTGGCTTGACGGAGCCAGGTCATTGGAGGCTTAATGCAAGCCATGTAGACAAACACGCCATTAGAGGACTGCAAGTGCAAAAAATAATATTTCTAAATCATCATTTATGTATACGTTGTTATATCCAAAGTATTTATTATTGCCCATATGTACAGTGGTTAAATATGCGTTTGTATAATATCTTTCATTACACAATAAATTGACATTCTCTAGTGTTGTAATATGAACCGTTTCACGACAAAACCAACATAGTGCGTTTGCGACCAGCATGGATCCAGACCAGCCTGCGCATCCGCGCAGTCTGATCAGGATCCATGCTGTTCGCTTACCAACTCTATTACAAGTAGAGAAACTATCCGCGCAGGCTGGTCTAGATCCATGCTGGTCGCAAACGCACTAAAAAAAAACAAGAATAAAGATCAACAAGGCAAAGACAACATTCACAGGACGCGGCCCCCGACACACTTAAGGTATTAGGACCCTAATGGGCACTATCAGGAACTAAACAATTGACATCATAGGTCAGATGTATACCTTAAAGTACACCTGTATGCAAAATTTAAACAAAGTTTACCGTACGGAAATCAAGTTATGGCCACTTTTCTGAACTCAAGCTAGGATGTTATGAGGACCCTTTTTTAGAAATGAGGAACCTTTAAATAATCTGCAATAACATTCTAATGAAAAATGTTTTCCCATTAATTTTTGGTAAGAAACAAATAGTACCATTTAGCTAACAATCCACATAAGCAAAATTATGGTTTCTACTTGAAATTTATGAAATCTGTATAAAAATGTTACTCTACCCCACCCATTTTTACCACTTGTCTGACCGTTTTTCTACTTAGGGAGCCTAATTTAAAAAATTCTTAAAATTTACCCAAATGAGTGCCTGTTTTCAAAGTTTCCCTAAATTTTTAAAAAAGTATATTGGTTGATCTTGTAAAATATGAAATACTTTTACCGTCTAGTTTTGATTATATTACACTTTGAAAATATCAGGTACCATATTTATTACTAGATTAAGCATAATTTAGCCTATAAATACCTATATAAATTAAAAAAATCAAAATCAAACACTTTTTTCTTTACAAATGGGACATGAGAGATACATAAATAATGTTAAAAGAAAAAAAGAAAGAAAAAAAAAGTTGACCCTTCTGGGGATTGAACCCATGGCCCTCATTTTCAATGTAGTTAACAGTAGTTCTAGCCTATTTGAATACTCTTCAAAGCGGAGGTAATGCATTAGGATGCTAATACCTTAAGTAGGGCGCCCAAAAGGCAGTTGGTTTTGTCGTGACGCGACTCAAATGTAGTAATTACGGCATTGTGTACCGTACGTGGGTTCGGACGGTGAAGAAGCGATGGAATGTTGGTAATATGTAGAGATAACATGGCTTATGCATACTTGTTTCTTAATGGGCTTGTGCCAAGGTAGTTAAAACAGAATTAGAATATGTATTAAAAGTTGTTTATTTTGTGACTTTTACATAATAGAGGTAATTCTACATAATAGATCTCTGAAGGAATTCCTTTAAATTATTTCAATTTCGGTAAATTCACACGGCACATCTCTGTATTTAAATAAGGTATTTGACCTTTCGTAAATAGACAAAATTAGGTTGTTAACATAGACCTTTTCAATGTTTTTTTAACATTTTTTATAATATTACTGCTCTCTGATGGGTCTCAATTGAGACTTATTTACCTTATTATAATTCTGGCAAATTCTAAAGTAAGGGATAGATTCATCTTTCTAGAGAGAGACTTGTTCCTTTCATGGTAAATGGTACATTTTTTCAACATATTGCAGGAATATTAAAATACGTGTACATGAATAACATGTATAAATATTATTGCCATTAAAGTTTTAGTACTTCATTTGCGAATGAAATTCATAATTAAGCTTGCGTTTTGTGTACCATTAATATAAATGCAATGTTTGCCATTTTTTCTTTTCTTTTAATCTATTTTTTTTTAAAAAGGCCATAAACTAGTTTTTTTTTTTGATTTCCCAGAAAATCGCAACAATAATTTATGAAGACACCCGTTCAATTTCACCGTCCTCATTTTAACAGACTCTGGATATTGTTTATGCCTAGATAATCTTCAGGAGACACGCAAGTGTTATAAAAACAAGTGAATGAAATTTTTGTGTCATTTATTTTATAATAATAGTATGGTAACAACGAATATCTTTAAAAAAAGATACCCGGCAGAAGTAAAACTGATTAACTTGTATAAGTTATTTCTAGTTTTTGATAAATATCATATAAAAACCGTTTTGTAAACATAAAAAATAAATTATAAGCATATTCATATTGATGTCTCTTCAAAGTAGGACAACTTCTAGTTTGCAGTATATATTTAGTTGTCCCTGTTACTTCAGTTCTTCATAAACTTTGTAATCAATCATATATGCATATGAAAGTTTATAAATAAAAACTTTTTGTTGGCATACTAAATCACGTACTGAGGGAATACTGTAAAATACTGAAAATCCGAACAAAGTCATATAAAAAGCTATGTCATGGCATCTCAGTCATTAGATCTGAATATCATTGAAAATATCTGGTTGTATAGGAAGAGGAAAATTGGCAAAAAGACTGACATTGATTGATTCTGAGGGTGATCTTTTCAACTATATTCAAGACATTTGGACCAGCATTTCACCTGAGCACATTAATTCAGAACCTGTATATCCCAAGAAGAATAAAAAAGTAGATCAAAAGGACATGTAACGAAGTATTAAGGTAAGGATCGTTCATTATTTCCTGCAAAAGTTTATTTAGTTGTTGCTGTTTATCAATTTTTGAAATTGCGGTGAGAATCCAATATGGCCGCCATTTTAACCTATACTTAAGGTATGTTACTGTAGTTTTGAATAAAATTTAAACTACTTAAACCCCAAAACAAACTCTCAAACCTGCCCATGTTTTGTTTTATGCCCAAAAGCGCAACACTATAAAAACGGTCACATTGTTTCATGAAAACAACCATTCGGGAAAATACTGCCACTAGATCTACTTGAATACAACCTGACCTCGAGAGCAAAATGTTCGGGCAAATAATAGCAATCCTCGCTATGCTTGTTTTGTCAGCAGAAGCACAGAGTGAGTACACTTTTATATTCTACTAG
Source organism: Ruditapes philippinarum (assembly GCF_026571515.1). Lineage (NCBI taxonomy): Eukaryota > Metazoa > Mollusca > Bivalvia > Venerida > Veneridae > Ruditapes > Ruditapes philippinarum. Next base: position 30,601 of record NW_026859439.1, read on the forward strand.
TTTATCATTCCAATAATATATATACATGTATGTTTTTTATATTTAAAGTGACATTATGCCTTTTTTTTCATTGTCAGGTTTAGTTAAATTAGTAATATACTTATATCTATATACATGTAGTAAAATATTGGCTACTATAATTGTGATTGTCTGATCCTTTATAATGTAAAAAGTTTATAATACTGTCTGATCCTTTATAATGTAATAAGTATTTCTAATTATATTTCAAAGTAAAATAAAATTGAACATAATTATGTCAAAATGTCAAATTATTTTCATTATAACCTGTTCACTGACTATTTTCACTTGGATTGGCATAATGTCACTAAAACAGTTTTTGAAGAAAAAAAGATTCCTGTAATATTTATTCTTCCAGACAAAGCTTCTTCGCAAATATCGAGAGCAACCTTTTATCACGGTTTGGAATGACTTCTTTTTTGTGAAATTTTGACATATTAAAGCGTGTGTCGCTTAAAAAAAGGCAGCAGTTTTATCTAGCCCTTACACTGCCAGAAAATTGAACTGATTGCCCTTTGCCGCCATTATAGAGGCAGTTCCGCTTCAACAATCAACTCTAGTTGTCTTACTTTAACTTTTCATCTTGAAATCCAATAATTGCCGAGATAATAACAAGTAAATGTACATTTGAAAAATTCAGCAGGTGAAATGAAAATCTAAACATTGTTATCAAAGGTAAAAGATCTTATCTATCCTTAGAATCCCCAGGAACAATAACCCGGAGTCAAATATGCTAGAATCTCTATTTCATTAGTAACGTGGGGAGGGGATGAAAATTATAGGAACTCGGGGGATTAAGGAACTGCATATTGCGGCGCAAATTTCCGATCTTGTACTGGATTTACATATTGTTATGATTTTTATTTTACCGTCAAATCGGCCAGTGTTTTTAAATAATATTATACGCTTACAGGCCGTGCACTAGGATAATTTATATTTAGGAAAAACAATTTAAAAAGCCGATCAGCAATAAGAGTCGCAATCTGTAAATGCATTTTGCATAAAAGTATCTCTTCCCCAAGATAATAAAAAATCTTTACATATTTTTAAAATATGTTTTGTTTTGTTATTTTTTGCACATAGGGATTAAAAAGAAATTATTCATACATTTTATAATCATAATTATTTTATTTTATTATATTTTTTGAATACATGTTTATTCAACGAAAAACATGCATCTTATATTTTGATAATCATTTTATTAATGCCAATTCATAAATTAAAACTATATTAAAAAGCTTGGTTTTTAAGAACAAATAGACAAATAGCTGTATAAGATTTTCTTCTCAAAGGCACATTATGCCTGTGATATTCATATTCTTAAACAAAATCTTCAGAAAGGTCAAATATGTGTTAAGTATTTTATGTCAATTGATTAAGAGCATATCAAATGTTGAAAATAACTCACGGTAGTAGCGCTGAACGTACACTTTTTTGAGATTTAAAGAAAACCAGATTCCTTAAATCTTTTTTTGCCATAAGTACTATTTTGACTTCCATACAAATAATAATTTACAATAATTATACCGATTCCAAACAGAGCTGAAGTAGCTATTTAAAGACATTTAGTTTAAATAGAAAATGAGTATTTTATTTAAAAACTGTAACAAGATTCTTAAAATCGAAGGTTCTTAGGAAATAAAATTTGTAGCATTTCAGAAGCATTATGGGCATATAACGGACGTTTGACATTATTTTCATATATACATACAGCCAGACCGAAACTCTCTTATAGATTTTATATAAATTTTGCATTATGACAAAAATATTTTAAATGAAAGAAATGGCAGTTGACGAAATCGTTTTAGAGTTTTCCGCCCTTGAAGTTTAATTGTTTGCTGATATTATGGGCAGATAATGAAAAAATTATGACAAGCAAAAAGACTTCAGCGAACGTCTTTAATGGGTTTATATCAAGAGCAGGTAATTCAATAATATGATAAGAAGAAAACTGTAACAAAATCTTTTTTCTTCCTTTCCAGGTTCGGAAGCTGCGGCTTGTGCCGAATGTATGCACCTCAGTTACGAATTAAGAAACGTACCGTCTTATATTGGTACACTTCTGGATTCAATGTTTTCCAGTATGATGAATCCGGCATGCGAAGCCAATACCGTACAACCGCAAACATGTGAACCTTTGCAGTTCCCTGCTTGGATGGAGCACAAATGCATCTTTACACAAGTAACGCTGATGGCTTCTAATCTGATAGGATTGATTCCAAGTTAGTGGTTTACCTATTTATTCACCGGACAGTTTTAATTCTTGACAACATCGGCGTTACTCTTAGTCCTTACTATGATTTTAACAATAGTGTATGGAAATTAATAATATAGGAATGAATAAGGCACAAAAGCCGATCGTAAAAACATATAATTAATTAGTTCGGTGTAAGTTGATGAACTTTTTTTACTTTATGCCCTTTACGATCATCGCAGATTTCCTTATCACGATTTTGAAACTATCTTTTCAGAATTCGTTTTATTACTCAAGGTCGTCTTAACACAAAATTAACCAATTTGAAAATGATGCATGTCATTAAAAGCTACCTTTCGAAATCTTTAAATTCATTCAAAACAAACCCTTTGTTACAATACTCAATGAATTTATACTTTCCGATAGTTGAATTACTCCGTGTGTGCATTTTAATCAAATCTTAATAAAAAGCTTGTTAAAAGAATTAAACGATTAAGAATCTTCAAAATGCACATGTGTTACTTTTCAGACGCTGAAATGGATGTGACAGTTACAGTTAGAGGGGGCTGCCACGCGCAGTGGCAAACTGACAGTGATGGAGACGGTTGTATCAGTCTGTCGGAACTAGACGAAGCCACACAAGCCCAACTTACACAACAGCTTGCTTCACTTTCAGCACAATGGGAAACCGTCACCTATTCCGGTTCAGTTTGCATGGAATCACCTTGAACTTATTACTTATTGTTTTCGTCAAATAGTCAATAAGTTTTATTTGAAATAAGTCATCTAAATATATTAAGCTTTCTTGCTGTTGTTGCTTGTTTTTTTCTTTTCAATTTTTGGCACAACAGTTTATTTTGCAAGTGCTAGTGCTCAGGATATGAATGTTAAAAACACAGATTGAAAGGAGAACCGCTTTATTTATATTTTTTACTTTAATCACAATATTTATCACATTCACCGTTGCTTTAACCCGCTTTTTTTGCCTGGTTCCAGTCTGGGTTCGATTTTTTATGTGCTTTTTTCCCCAAAATCG
>NW_026859440.1:0-23435 GCF_026571515.1 Ruditapes philippinarum
TGAAAGCGCGATGATATGATACCATGATGAAAACACGATGGCACGATGATGAAACATCGACGGCACGATGGTGAAATCAAGTTGATGAGATGACATTATGAAAATAATATAACGCGTCCTCATCATCGTGCCATCGCAGTTTCATCATAGTATTATCGTTCTTTCACCATCGTACAATCGGTATTTTCATCATCCTAACATCGTGTTTACACCATCGCACCATCGCGTATCATCGTGCATTCGTCATTGTAACATCGTACCATCATTGTTTCAGCATCGTACAATTGTTGTTTCACGTTCGTACCATCGTGTTTTTACCATCGTACCATTGTGCCATCGGGCTTCGTAAACGGCATTCCGTTTGTTTCAGTGTATGCCTTCAGGTTCAGCCAATCAAATTTCTTGAATTAGAGATATAAGAATTATATTTCATAAAAAAAGCGTAAGTAAACATATTGATGATAGAACTTTGACATGAAGTCGAACGGCGAACCTCGATTCTAAAAAAAATAATAAACATTCTGCAGTGGAAAAAAAATGTGACAAATAATTCATTATAAATGACATGAGACAAATGTGCTTTTTTGTCCCTTGAGAACATTTGACAAATGCGTTTTTTTCCGTTAAAAAACTTGATCGGAGCACATATGCATTTGTCACACAAATTACTTTTTTGGGGTAGACATTTGAGGTCCAATTTGACTCATGTGGGACAAATGCGACCTCATCGGTCTAATGGAAGACAAATGCTACGAGACAAATGTGCTCCTACAATTCTTTCTATTTATATGAAATACGGGAGTTCTTTGGGTTTTGATTAGTCTTATGATAATGTTATGGCACTTAAGACCTTGATACAGTGTGCCAGTCTCATATTGACAAAAATGTACAAAAAAAAAAAAAAAAAATAGAAGACAAAAAAAATCGGAAATAGATTATTGCAATGAATAAATGATAATATTTTCCATTTTACATGGTTTAATTCAGCTTCATGTCATCCCGAAAAAGGTGAGAAAGTGAATTCTGAAAAAGTCGACCGTATTAAATACGTTAAAAACGATAACGGAAATACAAGTGACGAAGATGGTAGTTTCAGAAGCACAGATGACTGGATTGATTTAAACACCGATGAAACAAATCAATGCCTACAGAATCTGCCACAGCCGGCCTTAATCCTGGTATATACTTGTTGCGTGTTATTTACTACATAAACAGTATTGAGATAATATGAACCTCACGTTTACGACCATCAAAATAAAATTGTTACTATGTAAAGGAACTTCATAGAAACATACGAGAAAATGAATTCTGTTGAAGAGATATAATTTTCTTACAACACTGTTACACAACCTTTCCTTTCAACCAGATAAATCTGGTAAATATATAATATTATTCTTAATCTGAATATTTTATGATTCAGAATTGCAAAGATTCGGACAAAACGAGACGGGAGTCAAAGCGAACACACTTTACCGGTAAATAACTTTTATAAAAATGAAACTTATAATGTTTTTTAACTTAAATGTTAAAACTTATATGGGTATTGCATACGAATTCAAATTGATACTTGATTGCCATCTTAAAGAGAAAATCTCATATCAATTAAGTTTTTAACCTTGTTAAAAGTACATGAAACATACTTCTGTTGTTTGTTTTCAGGATCCAAATTCCCTCACAACTACTCAAAACAAGGAAAATCGAGAAAAGCCCGGAAATGATTTATTAAATAAGTCTATGATTGAGTCAGTTTTGTTGTTGTGTCAAATTCATATTTTCAAAAATAGGTTATGTGATGCCAATGTACGCATAGATCTGATAAGATAATTTTAAAGTCTACCTTTGTTACGAGTCGTAAAATATTTGATAGAGAAGTTAAAAAAACTAAACGTTTTTATTGGTATTCACTGCAGAATGACCTATTGAATGATTGTAAGGTAGATAGTACTTCATTTTGGAAATCTATTGGTAAAATTGGTGTAGATTTTTCAAAAATCATAATATTTAGACTTCCGGTGAAAACATTCATAATATAAACAAAGGAAAAAATGTAATGAAATAATTAAACCTGGGTAAATCTGATAACGGCAGGTGTTCCAAACAATTGTAACAATGGTCTTATAAGCAACGTAAAACATTGCAGGAAGAATTTGACTTTATAAAAACAGATCCGTGATATATCCATGGAAATTAAGTATTCGAAATTATCCGAAATTATCCGAAATTTTAACAGTGTGCATTTATTGTGAGTCGATACCAAATTACCAATGTATCATAATATAATAAATGAAATATGATGCATAATGTACTAAATGGATCGTGAGAAAAATCGAACGACTAGAAGAGAGAAAATTGCTGCATCCCATGATAAAAACAGAAGAAGGTCATCCTCAACAAAAAGAAAAGTTACTTCACCATCCTATAGTCAAAACATTGATAAGAAACACAAACATAATACATATAGCTTAGACAACCTAGATATAGTCAACAGTGACACTTCTTATAACTACACCATTAAGGACAAAGACACAGACAACACAATTAACGCAGAAAATATGAGCTCAACAGTTAAATGTGCACTTAATCCAACAATGGCAACCAGTGCCCCTCACTTAATCCATCAAATGCCAGAGCACTTAGTCCATACTACTTCTCCTGGAAGTTTCTTAACAGATGTTGATATTGTCAGGATATTTAATGCTTTGAAATTATCAATGGCAGAAAAAAATCAATGGTATGGTCTCAATGCATGTACAGATAGCAACAGAGCAATAAAGAGAGGACATAAGTGATCTGAAAACGGAAGTTGAGTCACTTAAACAGAAGCACAAGAAATCAAAAATGAAGCAAGATGATGCTGAGCAGTACTCCAGAAAAAAGTGTAAGAATAAGTAATTACAAAGAAAAGTCAGATGAAGGAACTTCACAGATTGTTGTTGACATTGCAAAAAAAAAGTAAATGTTTCAATTGATAGAGATGATATAGATAACTCTCAAAGAGTTGGGGAGAAGAAAGATGGTAAAGAAAGAGAAATAATAGTAAAATTCAAGTCATTTAGATCAAAATTAGAGTTCATGAAATTAAAAAAGGAATTGAAAACCAAGAATGAGAAAATATTAATCAATGATGACCTTACAAAAAAAAGAAGTAAAATAGCTTATGAGGCAAGGGAGTTGAAAAAAGATCCAGCATCAGATGTCAAGGGAACATGGGTGTATAATTGTTGTATCTATATTCAAACTAAAACAACTGGTGAAAGAGTGAAATTAACTACCAAAGAAGAATTAAAATGTATAGAAAGTGAATATTAAATGAGAAACTGCGAAAAGTGATGTTAAAGGACTATAAACATTTATTGAGCTCAAAAATGCTAAGTTACAAGTTTAAGTGTATTGAGTGTTATTATTTAATCTCATATCTATCTATATGTACTTTAATGTCTATAGTCACAAGATTATAAATACATGCTCTGCCAATAAGTATGTTTCCTATGTGTATGTTTGTGAAATAAATTCATAATTAGACTGGCGTAAATACATGAAACTTATTTAAATGTATGTATATATGTAAATAAATTTTGCTGTAAATATTTTCATATGTTAATAAAACATAAATCATTACATACAAGCTATGAAAATCATTTTGAGAATAACAAACATATCTATCTTCATGACTATGAACATACTAAAATATCTATATGCCTTAACACATATACTTTTTGTAATTAATCAAAGAATTAAAAATATATACGACCTTTCCCATGTGGATCCTGTTAAGATTATTACATATATACCGGGTCTCATTGAAACTTAAACAACAAGAGCCATGTCAACATGGCCATCCCCCGCCGAATGTGTTTGCTCATTGGAAGAATGTATATGTAGTAGAGCAGAATAACTTCATTTTAAGAGGTCTTTTGGTAATGAAAACTGATGGCTATAGTGATTACAGATTTGAAAACTATGTGAATACTGATGGCTGAAAATAACAAGGACAATAACTGAAAAATAATGCAGGGTAGGTTATCATTCTTGTGTGCTGCATCCCTCCTCAGTAAAATCTATCCACCTATGAAGTTTCAAGTTGATACCTCAAATACTTTTAAGAAAAAATTGAATTGAAAAATTAAGTATGAAAAATAACAAAGGGCAATAACTCAAAAATTATAAAAGGTAGAGTTATCATTCTTATGCACTGCACACCTCCTTAGTTAGATCTATGCACCTATGAAGTTTCATAATGATATCTCAAAGGCTTTTTGAGTTATGCTCTGGACAAAAATAATTGTGAAAAATAACAAAGGGCAATAACTAAACACTTATGCAGGGTAGAGTTATCGTTCTTGTGCACTGCACTCCTCCTCAATGAGATCCATCCAGTTATGAAGTTTCAAGTTGATACCTCAAATAATTTTTGAGATAAGCTCCGGACAAAATATTATGAAAAAAAAACAAAGAGGAATAACTCAAAATTGTATAGGGAAGAGTTATCATTCTTGTGCACAGCATTCCCCTCAATAATATCTGTCCACCATGACATTTCATGTTGACATTTCAAACACTTTTGAATTATGCTCCACTCGGGTGAAAAATTAAGTATGAAAAATAACAAAGGGCAATAACTCAAAAATTTTGAAAGGTAGAGTTATCATTCTTGTGCACTGCACACCTCCTGAGTCAGATCTATGCACCTATGAAGTTTCATGTTGATATCTCAAAGGCTTTTTGAGTTATGCTCTGGACAAAAATAATTGTGAAAAATAACAAAGGGCAATAACTAAAAAATTATGCAGGGTAGAGTTATCATTCGTGTGCACTGCACTCCTCCTAAATGAGATCCATCCAGCTATGAAGTTTCAAGTTGATACCTCAAATACTTTTTGAGATAAGCTCAGGACAAAGTAGCATGAAAAAGAACAAAGGGCAATAACTCAAAAAATGTATAGGGAAGAGTTATCATTCTTGCGCACAGCATTCCTCCTCAATAAGATCTATCCACATATGACATTTCATGTTGATCTCTCAAAATGATTATACGTAATGATAGCAAAATAACACATAACAATATCACCGCCGTTACAGACGTCTTAACTATTCAAATATAGTTTTTGTAGAACACTGATAACTGAAAATATTGACACAGATATGTGGGCGTCAAAGAGTTCACAATCCAGAACCATGAACGTAATACAAAGCATTAAGTCAACAGATAAAATTTTCTAGGCCGTCTGTACATTTGCCAAAATATATGCACTGTTTAAAAGAGTATGATATGAATTTGCAGTCAACACTTGATTCTCATTGTACATGTACAATCAAACTTTGTTTCAATACTTATATATATCGGATATGTTTGAATATGCGTTCATGTTAGGTGAACAAATGTTGGTTAAAATCAAGGTCAAATAAACCTCGTTAACTTTACACTTAAGAGGTCACAAATTGAAAAAAAAAAAAAAAAAAAAAACCCAAAAAAAACCCAAACCCCCCCATAAAACCCGACAGTATCATAAAACTAAATTTTCAACGAAAAGCGTTAAACGAGAGGCTGCATATCCGTATCTTTCTCATTAGAAGGTTATTTTTCAACAAAGATCATTTTTGACTTTCCGATGTGTGATATAAACACTAACATTAGAGCACGTGAGTCCATAGCCTCGTTACCCCTCTGAAGGTTACAATTTTGATTTCATCAGTTTTTATTACAACGCTAAGACATGTAATGTCATCTTTGAAAATATCTAGGTTATCAAGTCAAATAATACTCATAAATTACAATTTTAACACGCTTCACGTCACAATTTTTGATGTCATATTAGTCAAACGTATTTTTTTTCAATAATGACAGGTTATGCCATCGTTCAAAAAGTTAAACACGTAGTGGAGTAAAAAAGGCGCTTTAGTGCATACAGTTATAACTTGATCGTTATCTCCAATTGTTAGTATATTTGTTTTAATTATATTCCTGTCTTTTTTCGAACACTGCTCCTCTTTGTTCGAACATTTGTTGATCAGCTTAAGGGAACAGTCGTAATTTTATCCTTTTCAAACTCTGTCAATGTTATTTATTGAAGGATTAGATTTAGGATTTGGATATCGGTAATATTAATCTAAAAATAGGTCAGAAAGAAAAACTTAGATTAGATAAGAAAATTCATTAAAGGGAGTTAACGCTAAATAAAATCAGACACAGTTATTATTCGTGATCACTGGCACACTGGAAATCCGAAAATTGTCGTGCTTTTAAACGATTCATCAGCAAATTACAAAGAAAGTCACGCCAGAAAGAAGAACATCGTATAGGTTTAGGTCTTAAGTGTGGTCAAAATTTTTTAATGTGCATAAGGAAAAAATATCATGAAATAAACACTGTTTTAATTGACAAACTATTTTTAGAAAATGAATGATAATTTTTTTCATTTATGGAGAACATGTCAGAAGGCACCGACTATAACGTTCATAATTTCAAATTATATAATTTGAAAAGAAAAAGTAAAGAGAAAAGGGTTAGAAGAAAAAGCGGGATATTATTATCATATCAACGAGCCTGCTCACAAACCTTTTCTTCACACATGGAAACATCGTTTTTATTTAAAAGAACATAGCCATGCACAAACACGTCCTTGACCTCGATTGCGTTTCATTATATGTATATGTTTCAATGTCCAATAATGATAGAATATTCGAAAGCCAAAAGGCGCCAAACTTAAGAATACACGGTTATTTAAATTGGGATGGTACCGTTTATATTGTCACATATTCTCACGTTCATAGACAATACATTTGATTGGTTTTCTAGCTAAGGTATGCTTCTGAAAAAAGGTAGGACGGGAATGCTGCTTTAGGGAATATTAGCGACTGAATCATTTTGTTACATTTTCACATGCAATGCTAACAAACTAAAGACACATTGTACAACATCCGAGAATACAACAGCGTTGAGAGATAAATATTGTTTGAATAACAGAAACCTTTATACTCTATCAATATTTAATCTAAAAGCAATATATATCACCATTACAGCAAGGAAACAGAACCTTAGTTCATATCCGTTCATAAAATGACAATTTAAAGATACCGTTTCTGGATTGATTTACTTCAAAATATTCTATTATTAATTTCAGTAAAACAGCTTTTAATATACTTAAGTCCCAACATAGGACATTGTATGCAATACTACGCATCAAATTTAACGTAATTCAATACCTTTAGTCATAAGATTGTATGATAAATTTACCGCTTGCAGGAAATCGATCTATGGAAGGGTATTAACGCAAAAATTACATCTTGCTTTCTAACGTTACATCGTGCTTTCTAACAGCTGGAAATATAATTTATATAATATTATTGACCCACAGACTTGCTGACGAGAAGAAGTGATCATAAGACATTAACTAGAAACTATGTGCTATTATTTCAACATACTAGGTTATAAATAAACACTTTGTTTTGGTGAAAGATAACTTATTGAAAGTGATATTTGAAATTACTCTTGGGAGTTGTTTTGTATAATTAGAGTTTCAGTAATAAATACAAATATTGCTTAAACAGTTTTGTATATATGTTTACCTTATTTCCTACATGATAGTGGAAATGGAAATTTTAAAACAAAGGGAAGTAATTTTGTTAACTGAATCCGAACCGCAATACGGACTTTATAGAGAATATAACTGTAGTGCCACCTATTAGCAGAATTAGGATGTCACATATTATTACACCAGATGTCACGTCGTATTATTCTTGCTGCATTCGGCTTTCGGCTATGCGTCATTATACTTTATGAAATTCGTCATTCAAGCTGAGTAAATAGACCCAAATACAAACAGTTGCAGGTTAACTTATTGAATTAATATACCAGATCAACAAATGAATAATAATTGATCGTTAAATAACGATATAAACATACAATTAAGCAAGACGCACACAGCAGAAAGCATAATGTGCATGTAAGTAAGCAACATGTAAAAGTCAGAATGAAAGATGTACAAGTCAGAGTGCAAGATGTTCAAGTTAGAAAGCACGATGTAACGTAAAAAAGCAAGATGGTTTTTTTTGCGTTAATACCCTTCCATATCGATCCGTCGATATTTTTTTTATCATGCACAACTGTTACATGATATTTGTTAAATTATTATCACTGTTTAGCACGTATGCTCCCAGAAAACTCAAGGTTATAGATAACAATTCACAATCGGGTTTATGCTACTTCAACTTGTAGTTTTTTAGGTTTTCTTTACATTAATGAAAGGTGAATGATTGATAAAGAGAACAAACAAGTTTGTAAAGTAGATGAAAGATGTCTTGAAATTCAATATTCACTATAAAATCATTTCTGACGTTAATTTACATAGGTTTGGAAATATAAACCGCAGAACTTCAAAAAGGCACCTATTTATCAAGTTGCCGCGTAATATTTTGCAAGTTTATCTGAAGGACATTAAACAAAGCATAAAATATAAAGTGTTTACAAATTTACAAACAACTTAGGCGCCCTTAATCTTAAGAAGTTAAAGATGTGGTTGAATAACGTAAATTATGATGCTTTGATAAGGACATAAATTGTTTAAATATTTTAAAATCTGCACAAGTCATGCCATTTTTGTTCTTTATAGAAAACTAACCTAGCAATTCAAATCAGATATAGTTTTACAAAAGTTGCACAGCATGAGGTTTAAATTATGACATGCCTGATATCATTGTGACAGTACAGACGCATAGTCAAAGGTTCAAATAATGATTTATAAAATAATAGAAAATACACTCAACTGAACCATTCGGTTTTTCAGTGAATGAGCTGATATCATTTTTCATAGCATGCGGTAATAATGTAATGTCCGTCTAGTGGCATATTGGGAATAACATTATATACATGATGGATTAATTGTGATGCAATACTTCCGAGTAAATAAAAATACTTAAGTTGGGCGATTTATAAATTTCTTTTTTTGAATGATTTTGCAATTATTTGCGTGAAATCTAGAAAGATTAGGTATACTTTAAAAAAAGATATATTCTAGCACGCGACACTGTCCGCTTTATCTTTCAAAACATAAGTACAAAAGTATGGAAATATTAATGTGGACATGAGAACGTGCTTCAACACTCCTGATTCTGCTTGAAGACGAAATTGTCCAGTATGCATTAACCATGATGGAAATTATGTCAATAAATACTCAAAATATGTCAGATATTAACAATTTCCTTACTTTGTGAACAGATTTTAATACTAAGTCTGAGAAACATCGCTAGAAATGGTCACACGTCTTCTATATAAAAGTCAGAAATCAGGTCACGTGTGTTTGCCTATTTGGTCCCAAGATGCATTATTTAAAAAAAAAGTTTGTAGATATCCGCTAAAAATGTTAATAGAGTTATATAAGCTCTTTACTCAGGAAAACTAAACGTCAATATAAAGTGAATATAAATGTGAACCCCAAGGCGGGGTCAATTGTTACCACAGGGACTTAATATTTGCCTGCTGCTGTCAATCATAGCAACAACCGTTTATATAGGCAACATCTTAATAACAAATAATATAAACTGAGTGACACCGGGACAGGGCCAACTTTTTGTATAAGATTATGCATCATGCTAAAAAGAGTCGACTCCGGTTATAACGAACTCAATGGGACATTCGTTATATCCGAAGTTCGATAAAAGCAAAGTAGCAACAACTTGCTGACATGTTTGGATGGGGAAATTTGACTTGAAAAAGGAATACTCTTCACTAGTTACCGGTGTAACCGGTATTTTACTGCAGATGTTATTTAATGCGGGGCATTTTATTGAGCAATATATTATGTACATGGTACATATATTTATTCATGATGTATTAATTGTCTATGAAGTTCTTACCATTTGTTTTCTTTTGCTATTTGTTTATTATCGTTTGGTTAATATTGCAATCACAAAAAATCGATTACGTGGCAATTATCGGGTATTTACAGCAATCAACTGAGGGTGTGAAATACAAATTTTCAGTAACAAGTAGGAAATTATGTTGTGGGAACATTTTTCAAAATCTTTATTCACTGAAGCTATAACTAACCTGTGCAATCATTCGATTGTTTAATTATCGGATAGTGTTATTCATATACTGATTCTAATCGAGCGCATCCCGATATTTCAATTATAACAGTTTGTTATAACCGAGGAAATTTAAATGTTTTCCGTCATTTGGGGCTTGAAAAATATGGTTCGTTATAGCCGAAAATTTGCTATAAGCGAGTACGTATTAAGCGATGTGATTTAATACAAAATAAAGAATGTAACTCGAATAATGTTAAATCACCCTTAGGATGTTTTGCCAGCTTTTTAAAGTTGTCTTTTGACAGCTTATCTGTGATATACAGGCTTCATAGCCTCTGATAATACCCTTTCAGGATTTCATTTTATTTAGTTCGCCCATTGTTTTCTCGTTTAGGGCACATACATTTACTTTAACTTTTGGATTATTCGCCGCTTTTCATAGAACGACACTAACAAGCCATATTAAAATTCAATGAACACATCTGCTGATGTTTCAAAATTTAAATTTGGCCATATTTATGTTAAATTGTGAATACTACATTAGGCTACATTAGAAATTATTTCATTTATTTTGTATAAAATTTAAGCTCTTTGAATACATTTCTGCAAGAAGATTTAAAATATTTTAATAATAAAGTCTATATAAAGAAAGTGATTCCGTGCAGGGCAAATTTTGACGCCAAGGAAATGATTAATCTAGATTTTTTAAAGATGTCCGCTAGGGTATGATACACAACTGTGTATGTTAAAACTTGGGGCATTGTAGTGTACCTCAGAATATTTATTGAATATTTGTTCTCCTATGCACCGGTGTGGGGACAATCTTGACACAAGAGGAATGCTTTATGTAACGTTTTGAGAGCGTTTAAAGATATGTTTTATTTAAATATCTAAGCTCTAGCTATCATACATATACTGACGTCAAACAAGAAACTGTGCTCGGAAAACATGACTCGTCACTAAACAATACTCTTTCCCACTGGTCACGACTCTTACGAAGATTACGTTGAAAAGGCATAATAATCTGACATACGAATGACCGCATGTCTTTGATTGGGTTTGCATATTTGCATCAAACGATTCAAAATGGTTTGTCTAGATATGCAAAATTATCAAACAGTTCATTTAACGGTTTCCAACTTGTCAAGTAGATACGTTAACGTAATGTACCGAACTTGACGGACAGTCGTTGCCTTTGTACGAAAGACCGGAGGGGACATTTCAACTTTATGAATTCCCGACCCCATCTTCATTAATTCCCGATTTCGACGTCAAGAATTCACGATTTCAACTTCATGAATTCACAATTTTAGATTCATGAATTTAAAATTTTAACTTCATGAATACACGATTTCAACTTCATGAAGTTAACTTCGTGAATTCAAGAATTTTACTTGGTGAATTCACGATTTCAACTTCATGACACTGCGAAAAATATACTGATATACGGGAATATACGGTCCCGTATTTTTGACATATACGGGCGTGTACGGGATGTATTTGTCGAATATACGGACCAAGTATACGAGTCCGTATAGGGAAACCCCGGGGTTTATACGGAAGCCCGGGATTTTGCATCGGGCTTTTAGGGAATTTTCCGTTTTTTGCACCATATACTTTACTTTATTTTTTTCGAAATGTTAAATTAACGGAAATAAAATCCCGTATCCCGGTTTTTAAAAGGGTTTTTATCCCTGTATACTATAAATTATAAAAAAGGGATTACAGACCGTTTTTCTCATTTTACAGGGGAATTACGGGCTCATATTTTCTACGTTGAAATAAAAGGGAAACCTTATATTTTTACATATAAAAATGAATCCCGGACCGTTTTTTTCCCCCAATAAATGTTTAGGGCCCCCGTATTTTTTTTTTAAAAAGGGGTTTGGATTAGGGAGTGGGTTTTTTCTACTTTAAACAGAAAAACGAATCGTATTTTTCCTACTAACGGGGAATACAATGTTTTTAAATTTATTTTAAAAAGGATATAGGGAAATTGCATTTTTAAAAAATTTTAAAAATTTTATACGGGGTTACAGAACGGGTTTTATCGAGATAAAAGAAGGTAAGTACTATCAAAAGCAGCTTTTACATAAAGAAACACGTATACATGACCAAATGCAGGCGGGGGTAAAATAAAACATTTTGATTACAAAATTGTTAATTTAAATTTATAAATTCATATTTTTTAGAATTTTATCTTCAAAAATTTGGAGGTTTTTAAATAAAAAGAAAAAAACCAAAAACGATCACTATTTAATTTTTATTTTTTTAAATTTTTTTAATTGTATTTTATTTTAAAAAATAAACTTTGTTCCAAACAATAGTATACTTATTCCAGGGGACAATTAATGTACCCTTTTGCAAGGGAACGGCGTATACCGGTATGTTGCAAAAACAGATTTTCTTTGAAAAATACTTTATCAAGGTGCAGAAATCCGCACCGGGGATTTTTTCTTTCAGAGATCAAATT
The DNA here is from genome assembly GCF_026571515.1 of Ruditapes philippinarum. Taxonomy (NCBI): domain Eukaryota; kingdom Metazoa; phylum Mollusca; class Bivalvia; order Venerida; family Veneridae; genus Ruditapes; species Ruditapes philippinarum. Next base: position 12,500 of record NW_026859440.1, read on the forward strand.
TATACTTTGTACTTTTTCGATTTTTTTAAAACCCCGTAACCTTTATAAAATTGCATTTTTTTTAAAATCAAAAAAATTTTATGTTTAAATTGAACTTTTCGTTTTATTTTTAACAAATTCATATGACCCAACTTATATTAACCCCCATAAAACTTTTTTAAAGATATTCAAAATCGTTTGTTTCGTGTTAACATTCACTTTTGAATTAGGAAAATTAAGCCCTTTGGCAAAAATTTGATAAAAAACCCAAAAGTTTTAAAAATAACCCATTAAAATTAAAAATCCTTTTTTTTCAAAAATTCTTTCATTCAAACACTTTTTCTTACAAGCATTTTAAAATATCAATCTTTCAATAGGCCTTTGTGAGGGTTTGCTTTTTTCGTGACGTGGGAAATGTTTTTCCAAAATATTACAATCTTCTTCGGCATGTGTGTATCTGAAAAAAGAGAGTTTAAAATCCTGTTTAAATAGTGTCATGAAATAGTTATCACAACTTTCAAAAAGTCTATACACAAGCATTTTTTTAAGCGTATACATATATACAATTTTTTTTTCTTACGCAAATTTCAAAATTATCTATATCATTAGGATAAAGATGTCATTTATAAGCAACCATTTACACAGGATTTAAATTAAATGATTAATCTTTGACGGATGATAAGTTATATGTTTTGTTATGAAACTTTTACGAATATATTATTTCACACTTGTAATATAAATTATAATGGTATCTTTGCTTCTATGTAAAGAGTATTTTATTGATTAAAAATATATGTAAACAAAATAACATTGCATTGGGAAAAAGTGCTTACATAATCTTTTTGATCGTTTTACGATGTATATTAGTATCGTTAGTAGGAGTCAATTCGTTTGAAAAAAAATGGTTTAAAATGTACATATATTTGCTACTCATATGTAGATCCGTGTTTGCGCAATGATATCCAGTTAAGTAAAAGGCGGAATACCCAGCTATTTTTCTCATTTATATAAAAACGTAAATCTTAACAAATTTGGATTATTGTTTGTTTCAGTTTCAATTGTTTCAAAAACTATCTCATCACAACTTCACAGCAACGAATGAATACCTTCAATATACAATAGTGTAGATGAATATTTTTTTTATTGTTAAGACTGTTTAACTAGGTAAGTTGACAATAGAATCTCTTACTGTGTGCCATCACTAAAAATAAAGTGATAATTCTCACCAAAAATTATAAATCAAAATATCCTCCCTTGCCTATAGCCATATAATCTAATTTGTATGAAATCAAATTCAGAAAATAATATACGTATCATATGTGACAATCTGCATAAAATAACATAGGAAATATTTAGTTACATACATGCCGTTTAATGCAGTAGAGTAAGGTTGTTTTAAAAATATCAATGCAATACAGCTAAGGCTCGGATTCACCACCTTTTTCCCAGAAAGTATTGCTTTATAATTTAAATCACAATCAAGTACTGAAAAGTTTTGTATCATTTATTGCAAAGATTATAAAGCTGTGCTATTTCTATTAACTTTTCATTTTGTTTTAAATTGTAGCTATAAGTTGTGCAAAATTTATACGGAAAATGCATGAACTGTACACGACTGTTAAAACCCCATAGTTAATTTTTGCACAAAATACGCCTGCACTGCAAAAGTCTATGACTTCACTATTTACACACTATACAGGATAAAAATCACTATCATCCTGCATGTATATTAAATTTATTAAAATTCATCAACAAAATCCTTTCTATTTTACAATTCATTTTTCTAATGTAAATTAAAAAAAAATATGGTTTAAGAAAACGCCCAAAAAAAGTGAGACAACTTGTTGAGGCTCGAATTTCTTGATAAAATTTTAAATTTGTTATGACATTCGAATGACTTTACTAATTTTCCTTTCAAGACTTTAAAATTCCCTGTTTTTTTATTTTTTACATTATATTCCTTTTTGAAAACCCTGTTTACCTATTCAGAAAAAGGGTTGTTAACTTTAGTGTACATGCACAAAAAAAAAAGGTAAATTTCACTCCCCACATTACCCAAAATTGGTTATTTACGCTTACGAAATAGTAACTAAAAAATATACTTTCATTAACTTTATAAAAAATTTTAAAATTTAAACTTAAAGAAATACATTTTTTTTTTATAATTTAAAATTTTTTAAAAAAAGAAAAAATTTTAAAATAAAAAAAAAGTCGAAATCCCACAGCGCATCGATATCAAAAAATTGTGTGTTTTGGGATTTTTAATATATTTTATATTTTTGTTTTTTGCATTTTAAAAAAAAGGGGATTTTTTTAGCTTTTTAAATGCCCTGCAAAATGCTTATAGGGCCTTAATTAATCATTTTATACATCATTCCGCCAAAAAAGATAAAAAAGAAAACCCAATGATTTAAAAACCAAAAACCACATTTTTCATGTAAAAATAAATACGTGTAAAAAGGGAAAATTTTGGGATTTTTCCTGAGAAAGATTAAAACCATTTTGCGAGGTTTGGGAAAAATAGGCCTTTTTCCCCCCTCCTTTTACGACATACCCCGCGTAATTGTCTTATTTTTTTAAACAAAAATACAAAAATTGATTTATTTAAAACTTACATCTATTTTATTTGTACCATATTTTGTTTCATCTTTTAATTTTGCTTTTAAAAGGGCACAGCCTGCATTTCTGGAAATTTAAAAAACCGCGTACACGCCCTTTGAAAAAAAATAATAATAAAACCCTTATCATTAAACTGAAAAAGAGCACTTTTAAAAAAAATTTTCATAAGGGGAATCAATGTGCGAGTGTTAATACTTTTTGGGAACGGGGTTATTTTTTATTGCATGTGTAGTTATTATGTTTGTGTGTTGGGGGGTCCCGTGCGTGTGTTACCATTTTCGCTTTATGTAAATTTTTTTAATTCCAAAATGTGGAATGCGAAAAAAATTGTGATGATAAAACCCTTCATTTTACATTTAATTTTTGAAAAACGAAATTTTAAAAAAACTTTTCCTCAAAAGGCGGGGTTTTTGGACTTACCCATGCGTTTCACCTTATGCGAAAATTTTTTAATTCTTAAAAACTTAAAAAAAATTTTTTAATTATAAAAAGAAAAAAATTTTTAAAATTTTTTTAAATTAAATTTGTCCAAAAAAAAAAAAATTTCCCAAAAAAATTTTTGGAAAAACTCAGTTCTTTGTTTTATAAAATTTAAAAATCTTTTGCTATCCTGAACAAGGGTAGTTTAAAAAAACCAAAATATCAAAACAATAAAAAACCAAAACCTTTTTTTAAAAATTTTGGGCCCTTTGCATATTTTATATGCACGATTTTTTTAAAATTTTTTACACCACACAAAGTTCGTATCAAGTAAAAAAACCCATATTTTTTTGACATAAAGGGTTTTTTTCTGTTTTCTTTGTTTAATGTTTTTTAAAAAATTCTGAAAAAATTATTTTCTTTTTTTTTTCAGGGGAAATGTTTTGATGATAAAAATGAAAAAAGAAATATTTTTTTCCCTTTTTGTTTAAAGTTTTGTATTAATTTTTTATATAGTTAATATAAATAAAAAATAATGGGACACATTTTGTACAAAAAATTTTTAAAAAAAAGTAATAAAAATAAAAAAGGGGCGGAGTTTTTTTAAAGTGACTTATTTTGCATAAATTTTAATGGGATTTGGTAAAAAAAAAAAACTGGAATTTAAAAAAAAGTTTTTCTGCTCTTTAAATACCAAAAATTGAAAAAGCCGATTTTTATCTAAAAGTTTTATAAACAATTTTTAGATTTACTAAGCAATTTTTTTTAAAATTGTTAATCTTTTAAATTTTCATTTTTTTTTATTATTTGAAAAAATTTTTGAAAGCCCTTTTAAATTTAGTTTAAAAAAAAACCCTTTTTTTCGGCTATCTTTTCAAAATTTTACTTTTAAAAAATAAAATTTTTGGGGGCTTTTCAGCTTGCTTTTGCCCCTTACTCGCACCCTGTTTTTTAAGTAAAATTTGAGACGCTCAAGATTATTTTAAAGCCCAAATTTCAGTTGCCCAATTTAAAGGATAAAATTAGGCTTGTCACACACACTGATTAATCCCTTTTTACTACCATTCCAGGGGGTGTAATACCCTTTACCCTCCCTTTAAAAGGGATTTAAAAGGGCGTAATTTTTTTAAGTTGGGGTCTTTTTTTCCCTTAAAAGGGGAAATTTATAAAAAACGTATTTTTTGAAAAACCTTTTTTTTTTTTTTTTTGTTTTTGCATTTTTTTAAACAAAATTTTTTTTAAAAAGGGCCCGTTTTGAAAACAAAATTTAAACTTTGTTAAAACCCCAGAGTCTTTAAATTTTGGGGAAAAAAATCCTGCTTAAAATTAAAACCGGCGGGGGCCTATTTAAAAAGCTAAAAAAATTAAAAAATGTTAAAGTTTTTTAAAAAAAATCAGTTTAACCCTGAAAAAAGCTTTTGTTTACAAAATCCAAAATATGTTATTTTTATCGCATATTGATATTACAACGATAAAAAATAACTTAAAAAATAAACCCTTTTTTTGCAAATTCTGAATTTTTTTTAACCATCCATTTCCAATCGCGTTTTTTTCTTTTTTTATTTCCCCCGCGCTATTTTTGATTGGTTGATAGGGGTTTACGTGATAAAAAAAACCAACCGCTTTAAACTCATTTGGGTGTTTTGAAAAACCCCCGGTTTGGGGGGTTGGGGTAGATACCGTTTGTTTCAATAAAAGGCCCTTAAAATCGATAATTTCCCGGATTTTTATTAAGGTCCGTGATAAGCGGGAAAAAACCAGGTAAATAAGTCAAAATAATGCATATTTTTAAAAGGGAAAAAATCCTGGGATCCTTTAAACATAAATTTTCAAAAGAAATTTAAAAATAAGCATTGATACTTTTTTCATTTTGGCAAAATTTAATTTTTAATCTTTTAAACCCGTTATTATTTTTTTTTAAAAAAAATTTTAAAAATAATAATGATAACAAAAATAGTTAAAAATTTTTCATATATTTTAGTTAGAAACTAAAATTAAATAAATGTATGGTGGGTTTAATAATGGGTAAGAAAACTTAAGAGAATGTATTTTTTTTATTTTTTTTCTTTTTGAGCGAATTGCCAAAAAATTTTTAAAAAAAAAATAAAATTTCTTTATAAAGGGTTTTAAATTAATATTAAAAAATTTTTCATATTTTTTTTAGTTTTTACAACTGTTAAATTTTGTAAATTTTTGTGTGTTGAAATAAATACCTTTTAATTAAAAATAAATTTTTATTTTATTTTTCCCGGGTCAATGGAATAAAATGTTCTTTTGGGACTTTTTTCCCTATTATGGCCCCGTTTCTATTATGCAGCAAAACGGGTTTTTTTCATTCAAAAACGCTTTTAAACCAATTTAAAGGGAACCCAAAAAATTTTTTAAAAAAACCAACATTATGACTTCAACCCAATTTATACATTATTTTCAAAAAAACATCAAAATTTTTTGGAATGATCGATTTTATTTTAAAGGGAAAATACCTGCCAATTTTTTAGTAGGTACACATATAAAAATTTAAATTAAAATAAACCCTTTCACCTCTTACCGGTTACATTTACATCAAAGTTATTTCTTTTTTAAAAAAAAAAAAACTCTTTTTAGTTTTCACAATTTTGGGCCCGATATTTATTTACACACTGCCAAAGGGAAAGTTACGTTTTTAGTAATAAAAATTTTTAACATTAAAAAAAATTTAAAATTAAAATACTATGTATTTGTATTTTTTAAAAATACAAAATAAAATTACATATTCAATTAATTCGCAAAATGTTATTTATTTGATTTTTATACATTAACATTACATGGGAAAAACTCATTTAAAAAATTTTAATTTTTAAATTTACTTTAGACCATGAACAATATTGACCCTATGTGTCACGGTTTTAGAATTTTCACTATTTTTGAGGAGAAAATTTTCGGATAGCACCCAAACGCCCCATTAGCTTAAAAGTTTTTGTTCGGATATTGCCCTTGGGAAATCTGAATTTTTATTAAAAAAAGGGGAAATTTGCCACTGTTTTAAGGGGAAAAATTTGTAAACCCGAATAGCTCAATCGGTGTCCCGGGTTTAAATTTTCGGGTCAGACGCCACCTTCTCTCAACTATGAAATTTCGACAAAACAATTTTTAGATTCAGTTATTTGGAAAATCAAAATATCTTATGAAAATAAATTTTTTAACCCCCCTATTTTTAACCCAAAACTTCTATAAATTAATCTACCATTTTTACAAAAAGAGTTTTGTTTATTTAAGAGCCGCGTCATGACAAAAACCAAAATAATTGGGGTTTTCGCCAAACCCCTGGGTCCCCCCCCCGCCCCCCCCCCGCATTCGCGCGTCTTTATCAGGGGTCCATGCTGTTTCGTTAAACCCAAACCCATTAAAAAGTAGAAAAAATTTTCACGAAAAACAAAGGAACCCGATCAGGGCTCGCGGAGGCGCAGGGTTTGGGCTGGATCCATTTCTGGTTTGCAAACCCTTATGTTGGGTTTTTTACGGGCACGGCTCAATTTTTTAAACAAATTTATGACTTTTTTGTTTTAAAAAATTTTTTTTATTGGGGGGTGATTTATAGGGGGATCGGGCGGGGAATTTTATATGTTGGGAAAAAAAAGGTTTGTAAATTTAAATTTACACATGCATTTAAAAAAAATAAAATTTTTACTTATATACTTTTCTTTCTTATACACATAAAAAGAAATTTTAAAGATTTCCCTTTACTTATCTGCGGATTTCCCTAAATTTTAAATTAAAAAATTATCTATTTAAGAAATTTTGAGTATCGGGAAAAATTCGAAAGTCCAATTTTTAAAAATTTATTTTTCTATCAATATTTTAATTTTTTTTGGGATTTCCCTTTAAAATGTTTTTTTAAAAAAAAACTACCCCTTAAATTTTTTTTTTTTTAAACAGAAATTTTCTCATTTCAAAAAAATGTTTCAAAGAAAAATAAATTTTTTTTAACCAGGGTAAAATGTTTAAATTTTCAAAACACGGGCCCTTTTTCCCCCGTCCTTTTCCCAAATCACCGTTTATGCAGAAAAACGGCTTTATGGGAACAAAAAACTCGGGGATTTATATTTTTCAAAATGCTATTTTATAAATTTTACATTTTATCTATCAACAATGGGATTACAGCTCCCCCGTGACATTCCATCTGTTCTACTTTTTAAATTTTAAAAATAATTGGGGGCCCCGGGCAGCCCGGGGTACTACAAAAATTTTTCTTTTTAAAATTAAAACTTTTTTGTCTTGTTTTAAAAGACGAATTTTCCCCCAGATAAAAAAAGGGTTTAAAAACAAACGAGCTGCAAAAAAATTTTGGGAAAAAATAAAAGAGCTATTTTTCTGTTTCATTTTAAAATGTCAGGTTCAGTCTTTATAATAAACTGGAACAAAATCACATAGAGGGCTCATTTGATATCACAATTTTTAAATTTCCTTTTTTTTTCGAAAATGGAAAATTTTATTTTGAAATAAACAGTTTAAAAAATTTCCGTTAAAAATTCAAAACCAAAATTTCGCTTAACTTTTCGAAACAGGGGAAAACGACACTCGTTTTTTCCCTGCTGGTTTTTGATAATATCCCCGGGGGAATCAGTATTTTCTTTTTGATTTTCGCAATACCGCACTGGCTATTACACAATATTATGGAAAAAATGAGACCCGCGTGAATCCAAATTGGGGAATTTTGGGGAAATTCATAAAATTTTTATTTCAAAATTGTGTACAAAAAAGCAAATCTTTTTTGGGTTTTCCCAAAAAAGATTAAGTAAATTTAAATAAATAGATAAAAAAAAATAAATAAATAAATAAATAAAAAAAATAAAAAAATAAAAAAAATAAATAAAAAAATATAAAAATAAAAAGAGTATTGAATGAAAGTATTTAATTAATGGAAGGGAAAGATTTTTGGGAATTTAAATTTAGTGAATGAAGAATGATGGATGGGTGAAGAATAAATAAAAAGAATGAATAGAATGAATGAATGAAAAATAAATGAATGAATTTAAAAGGGGGGATGGGAAAGAATTTTTTGGGAAAAAATAGATGAATTGGGAAAGATTTTTTATTGATTCAGTGAAATGAATGAATGAAGAGATGAAAGGAAATTAGAATGATGAATGAATTTAATGAATGAATGAAATAAAGAATGAATGAATGAATGAATGAATTTTAATGGAAAGAATGAATGAATGAGATTTTCATTTTTAATTTTTAAATTTCATATGCAAGTACATGTTTTTATTTTTAGATAGCCTATTTTTTCAGGAGGAAAAAAACGTAAAATTTAAATCCCGTGTGGACAATCCCCAATTTTTTCTTCTTTTATTTTAATTTTATTTTTAAATTTTACATTTTTAACTTCACAGATTCCCGATTTTTAAAATAATTAAAATTTATTTTTTGCAATCCCAATTTTTTAAAAATTTTCATTTTCTCATGGGTTTTGGTCATCATCATTAAAAAATTATAAAGATAAAGAAAAAAGAAAATTACAAATAACATGATTCACCTAATGCAAAATACAAAAAAAAGTCTTCTAAACGTTTAAAACCAATTTTAAAATATTCGCTATTACCAGCGGGATTTAGCAGAATACCGCCGGGCTGCATGCCCACAGGGGATGTCTTACACCCCCCCTTTCTGTGCACTGACGGTTTTCATTCGCTAAAATTTCCATATAAGAATCCGTATTTTCACGAATACGGTTTTGTTTTTTTTGTAATATAACTTTTTCCCTAAAAAATTCCCTTTTTATAAAAAACCGGGGCTTTGACATCAAAATTCCCTTATTAACCCAGGGGTAAAGGAGTTCGGGATACTAGATATCCCCGGAAAGATATAAATTTACGGGGCCCTTTCATCTCCCTATTTCAAGTTTTTCCCTATTTCTTACCGAAAAATCAATTTTATATACGGGGTTCCCTTTCACTTTTCCCATAATTTCCCTGTCTTTTTCGCAGTTGGAAATTTTAAATTTTCCCGCTTCATGAATTTTCAATTTTTAACATCATTTAAAACCCCGATTTTAAATTCAGAATTCAACTTCGTGAATTTTAAGAATTTTTCTTTTGTGAAATTCCCCATTTTAACTTCATGGCTGAAAATTTTTAGCCTTTTATTAATTCCCCGGGTTTCCCAAAGTATGAATTCCGATTTCAATTTCACAAATTACGGTTTTAACTTCGTTTAGTGAAATCGGGGAATTCCCCTAAAAATTGAAATCCGGGGAATTTTGAAGTTTTAATCGTGAATTCACGAAAATTAAATTAGAAATGGGAAAATCGTGAATTCGTTAAAATAGAAAACCGTGAATTTGCGGGAAATTTACTTTTTTGAAGGGTTAAATTGTGGGAAAAATGAAGTTGAAATTGTGAATTCACGAAGTTTTAAATTGTGAATTCATGCAAATTTTTACAATCCCTGAATTTTTGAAAGGGAAAAACCGAAATATTGCCCCTTTTTCATTTGTACCTTTTTTTAAAATTTGTCAGGGACATAAATCTTTAAAACCCTAAGAGGATTAAAATGAAAATTTTTAGGTAGATAAACCATAAATAGAAGTGCAGTGCAAAAGAAACCCAAACTCTGCCTTATTGATATTTTTTTTTTATTGCCCAATTTTTCAGTTTACACTTTGAAATTTTCTGTCACAATCTAACACTACAAGGTATACTTTTCCCGTGCCAAAAAAACCCATTTAAAAAGGGGAGATCAAAACCCGGTTTTAACCGGGTTTTTTGGGGGTTTATACAATTAATTTTTATAACGTTGTTAATGACAAAAGTAAAATTTGATTTATATTTATAATTAAAAATTTTGTTTTTGATGTAAATAAGACCAAAAAAAATTGTATTTACAATAAAATTTAAAAACAATTGTTTTATTGTCAACAAACGCACGGTTTTTCATTTACTTTTCCCTTTTAAAAAAACAAAGAACAATATAAGATTCGAAATCCATTGGGGGCGTTTGGAAAAAAAATTTCCCCTTGTATGGAAAAAAATAAATGCGCTCTTTGTTCTTTATTCTAATGAATGTTCTTTTATTGCAAACATTTTTTGAATCTAAAAAAACCTACCCTAAAAAAACCACTAGGCTATCCTAAAAAAACGACAAAAATTTTTTGTAAAACTATACTTTTGATACGGTGACGAATTAAATGTGTAGAAAAAAAAATAGAATAAGTGGTCGTTCTTTTGCCAAAACTGATTTTGAAAAAAAATAAAATATAATAGGGACCGTCTCATATAAATTTTAATTATTCCGCCGCGAGTTTTAAAAAAAATTAGTATTTTTTTTTTATTGGTTATCAAAATTTTTATTATAAAAATTTATCAAAAATAGGTTATACATCTAAATACAGTTATTACTTTTAAATTTGATATTGTTTCCATCAATCTTGAGATGTCCACAATAATGTAGGTTGTTTATCATATTACATGTAAACCTTTTAAACTGCGAGATAACGGACAGGTTAATCAAGTATATGGTTTTATATCTAAAAGCCCTGCATGTATTTTAGTTAAGAGATAGTTGTGTAAATTGGTGATTGTATGACACAATAATTATAGAAGTCTTAAATCAAAGCACTGCAAGCACTGAGGTATACATTGCTTGACACCAAGACCATGTGATTTTAATCTACTGAACTCAATAGAAGTCATCTTCTGGTTACAATCAATTTCGAACACAAATCTAAGCTTATTTCTTCTCAGTTATTAAAAAGGAAAAAAAAGGGGTTGTTCCTAAAAGACTAGTTTGTGTTTTTTCCAGGCAAGCTAATGTTATGGTTTGCGAAAATTTAAGAGCAATACAAAAATCAGTTTGCAAGGACCGGTTTTATTTTAATAAAAGCTAAATAGTAAAATAGAAATCTTCAGTGTTTTTTTTCTAATACTTTAAAAAAAAC
>NW_026859441.1:0-29997 GCF_026571515.1 Ruditapes philippinarum
CAACAACAACAACAGAAGCAATAACTTCTACTGATGCATCATCAACAACAGAAGCAATAACTTCTACTGATGCATCAACAACAACAACAGAAGCAATAACTTCTACTGATGCATCAACAACAACAGAAGCAATAACTTCTACTGATGCATCAACAACAACAGAAGCAATAACTTCTACTGATGCATCATCAACAACAACAGAAGCAATAACTACCACAGACGCATCAACAACAACAGAAGCAATAACTACTACAGATGCATCATCAACAACAGAAGCAATAACTTCTACTGATGCATCAACAACAACAGAAGCAATAACTACTACTGATGCATCAACAACAACAGAAGCAATAACTACTACAGATGCATCAACAACAACAACAGAAGCAATAACTACTACAGATGCATCATCAACAACAGAAGCATTAATTTCTACTGAGCCGTCAACAACTACTGAGGTACAAGTCTCTTCGAGTACTATATTTACAACGTCTACCGAATCAACGTCTACTGCGATTGAAACATCAACTTCTACTGGAAATGTAACAGATCAAACAACCACCTCTCAGACATCTACAACAATTACACCAGTTTCTTCACTTTTGGCAACTCTATCTGACTTTGGTAAAGCAAATGATGGCAATTCCCTTTCTGGTAAGATGTTTATAAATTAACGAATTTTATCATATTTTCACATTTCTTTTTCCTATGAATGGAAATTACTCTTTGATAGTTTCTGAACGTAGATAAAATTCTGCTGAGTTTATAAATGTTTTAACTTTTAGTCTTTTGTCTTCACATTCAGTAACAGCAGCACGCATCTTTTATCTTCTATCTTATCAGTAGCCACTAAGAATTCGTAATACTATGCCATTTTCCGCGCGCAATAATTATCTTGAAAGTGGTAAATAAGCAAATGGACAGTTGACCCTAATTTATGAGGTGACACGAAATGCATTTAAAAAAAAAGAAAAATACAGAATCCCTAAAGAAAGCCCAACACAAGAAAATTTAAAATGTTGCAGGCTCGGTTTGATTGAGCCTGTTCATGGACGGTACTGGAAAGTGCAAGTTACCGTCCACTCCCCTTAGCACCGGCTTAAGCAGAATTCAACATTTAAACACGAAAAATGGTGAAAATTTGAATTTAGAGACATCCGCAGTTAATCTTGTTCTTGTAATGCGCCATTCAATAAAACTATACCCTTATCCCTGTTGGAGTGTTGGGAAGGCGGTGAAAACAAGTTAGCCTGGATTTTACCTTCAACCTGTGCTCGCACTGTTTGGTCATTGCGGTGGTTCTGTTTTGGCGACACAACTGCTCGAGATGTCACCATCTCGCAGCGTCGGGGTATTTAGCGGGGATTTAAGCATCTGACTGTTCCCCGCAAGGGTTTGGCCAAAGTCAGTGTCCCCTTTATGACACGGTGAACAGTAAATAATTTTCAAGCTAGCCGCTCGTACTGTAATTCTTTTTGTTTCAGCCACATTTGTTGTGATTATATCTGTTGGATCAACTGGTACTGTCACGATTGTAGCCGTTACCATTCTAGTGTATTGGTACAAGATGAAATTCCTCAACAAAGTTAGAAATGTAAGCCTCCTTTTGATATTTGTTACTACATACTTGATAATGTTTAGTGAAATCTTCAGCATTGGGAAGAGTGGAAAGGCTTTACGAGTGATTAAGACATTTATATAATTCTAAATATTCCGTGTTTCATGTGTAATTGTGACAACTTAATTTTGTACATCATATCATGCCCCTTCTATTGATTCGCTCGGTCCCTGTCTAAGCCCTACTGTTGTTCCACATTCTTGTTCGGTGTCCCACTGGGCCGCCTTTCGGCAGTCCTGTGAAGGCGGATAATGTCAAGGCTGCGTTCCAGCCGTTGAACGCTGGCATTTGCTGATCTTTGGTTTGTATATTATATGTATCAGAAGTATTCAATTCAATCTCAATAACTAAATTATTCGGATTTAACTCAATACAGTATTGGAGCAGTACCTGTAGACGCTTGCAGAAATCATGATCACAAAATAGACAAATATCGTTTTTTCGCCGATTTTTACATTTTTCATTAATTATCAGACATAAATCGGTGTGAAAAGATGAATTAGACGTTTTAAAGTTCATTCCGTTGGGTGAAAAAGCAAGATTTTAGCATTTTATCATTCAAGCGCCTTGTCCGGTATATATCGGAATACGGTATTTAGTGTGGTGCTCCATCACTCAAATTATTCTATAATATATAAAATTACACCGAATGTAAAACGATGACGTCACAAAATATGGTAATTTTTCATTTCAGATAAATGTGAATAACACCGATCATGCTAGTGTAGAGTCTGGAAGTCGTGGTTCATCACGGTCGGGAAGGCGAGAGGCGTGGTCTCCGAATTCACGCGTTCGCGAGAGCACGGCATGGACGGAAGGCATTCCCAATTCTAGTAGATGTTAAAATTATTGTGCAACACTATATTAAGTTTTAAAGAAACTAATTATCATTCAATGACAGATTCTTTTGTTGGTTTTATGATAGCATTGCTATCCGATTAATACGTACGTTTTGCCGTAAAGTAGTTGGGAATGTGAATGTGAAAAGGTGATACAAATAGTTCCTGGTATCTAGTCTTTTTTGTTATTTATTGATTTCCTACAATATGTGCAATTATTCATTTTTGAGGTACGTAGTTAGCTAAATGTTAACCATTCTGCCTAGCGAATTATTGCTAGATAAGTATTCAATTTTCCGATGGTATAGCATATGATGAAAATGAATGTTGGATATGCACATATCCCATGATACATTTGAAAGAGTTTAAAGTTTGTTGACAAAGAATGTAAAACTATTTCGTAATTTTCTACTCCTTTATATTTTTCATTATTAACGTTGTTTAGTGAAATTTAGACATTGGACACACAGGGGACATATTTATAACTTCACTGTTACATGAAATGATTTCGAATACAAATAATCTCTTATTCCTTAAAAGAATATACCTTTTTGAAATCACTGTGCTATTGATTTCCATGTTTTTTGTTTCGGACAAAAAAGACAAAAAAAGACAGAAAAAGGACGGGATGTTTTGTTTCTTTAAATATGTATTCTGTTATTCAAAGATAAAGTTCTATTGAGTTGTACAAACAACACTGATTACATCGTGTGAGAAAGTTGAATATTTCATATTTATGATATCAGAATGGCACAAAAATGTTCAGGGGGATTTACATTATTGACTATGTATGTCATATGTATACTCTGTGTCCGTATCGTAAACAGTGAAGGCTGTTGCTTTACTCTTAGTTATGATAGTCACCAAATGACTGGTGTACATGTATGTATTTTTCGTTTATATGCCTTTTCACTAGGTTTTGGCCTCACTTTTCGCTTTAAAATTGTTAAGAAGTTTGTTTGTTGTACAATGTATATATAAATGAAATTTGATTTAAACAAATTATGATTTATGATAATGACAATGAGTACCAAAGAGATTGTATAGAAATAACAGAACGATATGTAGTTGTTGCATATTTGTCACAGTATGTGCTGGCACAGAACTGACACTTTATGTTAAGTTATGGTACTGTACTGAAACAAACATGATTGGCACTGCCATGTAGACAATATCTTAAAGTTTTAAAATGTTTTCTGCTTTGTATTGATGCATTTGGGATAAATTTCCATATTTGGAACAATATTTCGATCAAAATGACGTAAAAACTAGAGCAAAATTTAAATTGTTAAGTTTATTATAATTTTTGTTTGTTTATGCCACAGTCTTTTAATGAAATTAACATTGGTTCTTTATACTTCGTAACTAATTTTTGAAAATAATATGGGTTCATTTTTCATATATTTTAGTTGTTTTTAGCAAAACAAAAGAATGATGTAATATTGATGTAAATTTTGAAATCATTATCTATTGCTTAGGCGGTACATGTTGTTGTTGATCTTATATTATTCCATAGTATTATTTATACTGTAGATATTCTTGTTACTTTTGTTAAATGTGTATATTTGTTATTCTTTAAAAATATTTATTTTATGTTTATTTTTTATGTTTACTTGTTACCGTCCACTTACAGAATGTTTGGTTTATGTTATTGCATAAAATTAAGAATATGTCATTAATTTAAAATGCTTTCTTTAATATTCATGTTACTATTTATAACCTCCGTCTCGTTAGCGTTTCTCAAAAGCTCGAGACAGAAAAAAAAACGCTCAATCATTTAGGACAACAGAAAATAAAAACACTCTTTAAGATGATATTAAAACAATGCCGTCACTTCCCAGTTTGTAAAGAAAGGATTGGTATTTTTGTAAACAGAAAAAATGAGCCGTGATAGCCAGGAGATCGTGCTAGCTAGATGATCATGATATCAAGGTGGTCAGTATAGCCAGGAGGCCGTGATCAATAGGTGGTTTCTAGTGATGGTAAAATTCGGAACAAAAAATGCAAATATATTAAAGCACAGATCTATGTAAAATACCCCGGACCTATTTACTTTGAAGTGTTTTGGTTATTGATTTTGTTTTCGTTGAAATACATCTTTTTTTCTGAGGAAAATTTTACAATTTCTATTTCATTTTTTATTGCTTCAAAAAATATCTCAGTTATTGTGTTTCATCCAGACACTTGACAAATATATGTCATAGCAATTTTCATCGTAATGTACATGATATTTTATTTATAATTAACTGTTGAAGATACTTGTTTTTTTTAATTTGTTTTTCTCAAAATTTGCTTTGCTTGGTTTAATAACTATAATATTGCACACAGCAATGTATGTTTGTAAATGCACATGTCATATCTGATGTAATTGTGTTAATTCAAGAATCAACTATATTTATTTTATGTATCTTAAATTCTTACTGAAATGGTGACTTTAAATTACCTCCCTTGACGTTTCGCTTAACCATGCTATAGTCAAGAAGTTAATGACGTCGGACGATGTAGAACATAAACTTCTACTATAGGATATTATTTTATGTCTTGTGCCTAATTTACGCTGTCTTAGCTTGTTTCATAACATCGAGTTGCCTTTAACAATTTGATTTTTTGAGGAAATAATTTTTTTTATGTATTCTTTGCAGGCTACAAATAGCATGTAAGGTCTTATATCTTCTCCTTTAAAAGTATACAATCCTTTTGTGATAACCATCATTAAACAGTTTTGAAGATAAGAATCTTTCTATTTTTAATCAATTTTGTGAAGTGGAAATGACGTAAAATGAGTTAAATGTAAATATAGAAAAAATGCTGCTATAAAATTATCTGTGATTCTTATATATACTATACATGACGATGTGATATTGTGTTGATCACAAATAAAGTATCTGTGATAAGTTTAACAGTGTTTGTTTTTCTGTTAATTCCCGCCTTTTTCAGAAGCGACACCTAGACGCCAGCGGAAGTAAGATTCTTAAGATAGGACTTCGTGTTACTTTACCAGAATTACCGGGCACACAGCGGCTCAAATATGCTTCAACTACTAACAACGCC
This sequence comes from Ruditapes philippinarum, assembly GCF_026571515.1. Taxonomy (NCBI): domain Eukaryota; kingdom Metazoa; phylum Mollusca; class Bivalvia; order Venerida; family Veneridae; genus Ruditapes; species Ruditapes philippinarum. The sequence goes on from NW_026859441.1 coordinate 5,509, forward strand.
TTTACAATTCATCAGAATTCATTTAAATTCAGAATTCAGAGCTGATCCTGATAATCAGTTTGCATCAAAACCCCATCTCTGTGTGGGATTTGAACTCAAAACATCGGCTTAGAACAACAAATAACAAATCTCTCTACAAAGAAAAGTATTTATGAGTCCTCGTTTTTGTCGTGTTCCTTCTCATTAAAACACGTACCGTCAGACACAATCGGAACATCCTCGGCTTTTATCTATAATAATAATCCTTATCCGAAGACTGACGGAAAGGGCCGAAAAGTTGCGATTACACCCGAGACAGGGGAAATGTGTAATCAGGGTTTATAGGTACATAGATTTAGCGGCTTAGTCACTGGCTAAAACCACAGGGAGTCGGCAGAGTGTTTAGATAGCATATCAAATGCTCTTCCACCCCTTGTATATATAATATGTGATGTAAGAAATTTTTTATTCTAGTGTGCTTAGGTGTTCAAATTAGCATTTTATATGCTATCCAAACACTGTGCCAGCTCCCTATGGCTAAAATAGAATTTCATGAAACCCTGACTTTTTCCAGTAATAACAAGTTTACAAGTTTATTTAATACTCAGTTCCTGAATAACATGACAATATGAGCTGTAACATATTTACATCATTAACAAATTACCTATAGAGGCATATATGTCATGCATAGACATATCTCGTATTTTCATGCACAAAATCCCTAAGTTATTGAAAATAATTCTCTTTATCATTCATAATGTTGGCTTTGTTTGAAACGCAATACAACTGGCTGGTTATTAAATATCAACTGTTAACTTCTAAATCATTGTGAACAGTGAACATATTTTGAGCCGCGTCATGACAAAACAAACGTAATGCGTTTGCGACCAGCATGGATCCAGACCAGCCTGCGCATCCGCGCAGTCTGATCAGGATCCATGCTGTTCGCTTTCAAACTCTATTACAAGTAGCGAAACTGATGGCGAACAGCATGGATCCTGATCAGACTGCACGGCTGGATACATGCTGGTCGCAAACGCACCATTTTAGTTTTGTCAAGGCACGCGCGGCTCAATTAGTTTTTACATTCATACAGTCTGAACAGGCTCTTTACTAGTTTGAAATGTGATATTCCAAAAATTAACTAATAATGGACAGTTCCAAAAATGAAAGCTGGACAAATACATTAAAGGCATTCAGCGAATAAAGAGGAACATTCAAAGTCAAAGGACTTGCGTCATACAAATCCCATGTTTCAAAAATCGCATGAAATAAATCTAGTTGTGCTTTTGAGACAAATTCAAATACTGATGGTATAACGCCTGTTCAATATTTAGTTTATTTATCGAGATAAAATCACACATTCGTAATTAACCATTTACGCCGACATTTTTTGGTGAAAAATCAAAAGGCTACATTTCTCTTGTGAATATCGTCAACAGTTACAATATGTGTAAAAATTAATTTTAGTGTGATGATTAAATATCAAAAAGAATATGTCTTTATTTCAGATACATGTTAGTGTAAAATGGATAAAAACCCCAACAAATTTAATTAATTAATCTCGATTACGTTTGTTCTCGGACACATTTGCTGATTTCATAAAACCATTAAAAAAACGTTCAGGGACTATTTGAACTACCTAATTACACACAATCCCTGTAACACATGTTTATTCTCTTGAGGAAGATATCAACGATTACTTCCCTTGTATTGAACAAACGTTAAGTTATATTAGATCCTAGTGCCTTTAAGAATAACTAATAACTAACTAATAAGCTGCATAGCTTGTTCCAAAATACATACTGTGAGATAATCTGATTAATGAATTTTAAATAGTGAACTAGTAAATGTATTTAAATTAGGTGATATCCTAACAGTCTTTAAATCGAGTAATTAAACTCACTCTCTTCAAATCATCTTTCCCATCCGGCTTTTCTGGCGTGTACTACAAACCGTTTCATAATCATTGCACATGATCAGTAGATGACATTAAATACTTTCGAGGTAATTGAATCAAAAATCAGGGTCAGAATGACGCTAAATGTAAAATCATTGACCAGTCAATAAGTTGTATAAATGACACTTTTACAGGATGGTGAAGTAGGGGCATCCATGTACTATAGCACATGTTTAGTTAATTAGGGAAATTCATATAAATGGTGTAACCTGATTGGTTATTTATCTTGTGGCCACGACTTAGTAACTCGTGGCCACGACTTAGCTATCTCGTGGCCACGACTTTGCAACTCGTGGCCACGACATAGTAACTCGTGGCCACGACATAGCTATATCGTGGCCACGACTTAGTAACTCGTGGCCACGACATAGTATCTCATGGCCACGACTTAGCTTTCTCGTGGCCACGACTTAGTAACTCGTGGTCACGACTTAGCTATTTCGTGGCCACGACTTAGTAACTCGTGGCGACGACATAGTATCTCGTACGCACGAGATAAATAAAAACACATACACATGTCACCTTTGTGACTAAACTTAGCAGTAAAACTTTAAACGTTTTTAAAATTATTAGCCAATCTTTGGTGCGTATATTATTTTTTGATATTCTAACGACGAGTAAACGGGGTGTTTACAAAGTAAAACCTGTCCGATTAGGAGCACTTTGCAGGGGCGCTGTGACGTAGTGTCCTACCATTGTTTAAGAGGCTATTGAATAATGCCTTGAAATTAACTAACTACTTTAAAGTCCTTGCACTGATATTTTAACATGCTCATGAATATTATATTATTAGATTGTAGTTGAAATGAAAGTATCTTATATTGTTAACTGACAATATTCTTGATAAAACAATTCACACATGTTAAAAGTTAAAATAAATATATAAACATCAAAAATGAAGTTTGACGAAATTTTAAAGATATACTATGCTCATCTTTGAGTAAAATATTTTAATCAAAGAAATTTGTTAAAACCTATGAAATCCTTACTGAATATGTCTAATTTGAATAATAAAACGAATTAACTATGTATTGGAAGTCGCGTTCCTTTCTACAGGACAAGTAAAGTTGGTATTTTCTTAAAAAAACTGCCAGTTTTTTTAACGACACTATATATTCATATTGTGACCACTTATAGTGTGTAGAGTTTTAAACATAAAATATCTACTTTGTGTGAAGTCAAAACATGTTTATTTTATATTTACAAAGAGACTGTGTAGCAATAACCAATAATTCCTAATATCAAATTTGAGCATAGTATATCTTTAACACAGATTGGAGAATTTGGAAAATACCAGAAAATAATTTTCTCGCTATTAGCGTTCCCGTGCATCAGTGTAGGAAGTTTCTGATGCTTATTGTCATACTATATACACCGGAACACAGGTAACCAGTTCAATACTTTACTTATAAAATCGTTAAAAACACTGCTATACTGTAAACACCGGAACACAGGTAGCCAGTTCAATACTTTATTAATAACACCGTTATAAACACTGCTTTACTGTATAAACCTGAACACAGGTAACCAGTTCAATACTTTATTAATAACACCGTTATAAACACTGCTTTACTGTATAAACCGGAACACAGGTAACCAGTTCATTACTTTACGAAACACACCGTTATTAACACTGCTATACTGTATACACCGGAACACATGTAACTAGTTTAATACTTTACTATTAACACCGGTACAAACACTGCTATACTGTATACACCGGAACACAGGTATCCATGTCATTATTTCACTAATAATGTCGTTACAAACACTGCTATACTGTGTATACCGGAACACAGGTAACCAGTTCAATACTTTACTTATAACACCGTCATAAACACTGCTATACTGTATACACCGGGACACAGGTAACCAGTTCACTACTTTACTTATAACAGCGTTATAAACACTGCTATACTGTATACACCGGAACACAGGTAACCAGTTCATTACTACACACACTGCTATACTGTATACACCGGAACACAGGTAGCCAGTTTATTACTACACATAATGCTTTACTGTATACAGCGGAACACAGGTAACCAGTTCAATACTTTACTGATAACACCGTTATAAACACTGCTATAATGTACATACACTGGAACACTGGAAACCAGTTCAATACTATACAAACTACATCCTTAGAAACACTGCTGTACTGTATACACTGGAACACTGGAAACTGTTATATGTAGTTTACACCAAAACACTGGTAACCAGTTCAAAACTTTACTTATTACACCGTTATAAACACTGCTATACTGTATACACCGGAACACGGGAAACCAGTTCAATACTTCACTAATAACTCTGTTATAAACACTGCTATACTGTTAACATCGGAACACAGGTAACAAGTTCAATACTTTACTAATTACAACGTTATAAACACTGTTATACTGTATACACCGGAACACAGGTAACCAGTCCAATACTGTCTTATGACACTGTTCATGGCACCGTCTTACTGTGTAACGTGGAACATAGTTAAATAGTTTAATACTTTACTTATTGCACTTTTGCATATACAGTCATACTTCTTACACCGGAACACAAATACATAAGGTTTAAGGTTTCGCGAATAACGGAGAATGTGAAATAATCGTCGCCATGATTTGTATATGTCCTCTGAAATACATCTACTGCAATACACTTATTCCAACTTTATGTGAAAAATAATATTATATTATTTGTATGATTAGAAGCGTTCAAAAAATGTTTGAATTAAATGCAAAATGAATATAAAATGTAAATTTTAATCGTGTTTGTGTACATTTGTTTACTTCTGTGTAAATAGGGGAGAAAATAACTTGAAATTTAAATGCATGGGCTAAATAAATGTCTGTTTGATTAATTAATTCAAAAGCATGTGCATATAGTGCTTTTTTAAAACATGCAGCGTAATCTAGACTCAATGATTTGAATAATAAATGTGTGAGCTGCATCATATGTTAACTTTTACAGAGGACTTTAGCACGATCTTCACGTTGAAGGTCGCACATAATATAAAATTTAAAAACATTGTTTAGAAGGATTTTTGAAGACATCTGCACATCAACAATAACCGCGTTAATAACACGGCTTCCCAAATTTAAAAGTCCAATAATATTTTTTAATTTATTAAACTTTACATATGTTTAATGTATACATGTAACTGCCGCATATATTTGAATATAAAAGCAATATTTGTCCGATTTTAATCGGAACAAAATAAAAAGAAATAGATTAAAGTCGATACATGACTGGAGCAGTACCTCCAGACGCTTGCAGAAATCATGATCACAAAATAGACAAATATCGTTTTATTCCCAATTATCAGCGACTGAGACTATGAGCTTTCCACCTTCTTCAAGCGAATTTATAGTCCTGGGTTAAAGTCCACCTGATGGTGTAACCTTCAGGAAATCGATGGCTTTTTTTGCAACGTATGAAAGAAACATGCGTAACTTTGACTGTGAGATTGAGTAGTCCATGCAGTGAATATCTTCAACAAGGTGTTTACTGCCAAATTCAGTGTACAAATACACTGCAATAATACAGTATTTCAAAGAAGTCTTCATAAACAATAAAATTGATATCAATGTAAAGATATGGAAGTGTTATTGGGCACAAAAGTACAAATTGTATTTTTTTTCATGATATTTTTCTATTCTTTTTTTTATCCCATGAAAATGACACTGAGGTCAGGGTAATGTATATATTTCAGATGTAAAATACCGTCCCTGTCAAACGACAGTTATGCAATTCAAAATGACTACCACCGGCGTCTTATCAATGAGACCATACCACTCTCTAGTGACCCGACGCAACCTTACGACAGATGCCATGTTTACGTCACAGACGGAAATTCATTACACGCGGCAAATGCGAGTCGCGTGATGTGCACGGAGTGGGTTTATGATAAAAGTGTGTTTACAAGTACGTTTACATCTCAGGTAATCATTCACAAAACTGATACAAACTGTAAAACAGTATAGAAAAATAATCATAGTGCCCTAAATAATAATAAGAATTTAAGTCGCTGCAAAAAGGCTAGGACCCAGAGCAACTTTCTTCGGTTGTTTAACAACTACCATGTCATAAATCCATTAATAGAACATTATTAAACATGTGTTTTTAAACTTTCTAAAGAATGAAGAAATTATTGATTTCTCAGGCATAATGCGTCTTTAAGAAAACCAATAAATATGATAAGATGTTAATACTTGATTATTGTCAATTCTTGACTAAGTGTAAGTATAAATTTAAACTCGCAAACAAGTGAAGTACAACGTGGATGACACGTGACTGGCACGTTTTACAAAAAGAGGTTTAACAGTGGGATTTTAAAATTACATGATATTATATTACTCTATATAATAAATGCATCACCAATGGCATATACAATAAATAAATAAATAAATAAATAAATAAATAAATGAATAAATGAATAAATGAATAAACGAATAAATGAATAAATAAATAAATTAATAAATTAATAAATAAACACCACATTTTTTGTAAATATATTAACAACATTATAATTGCTATAAATCTTATTTTACTCTTTTACTCCCCTTTCGATTTCAGATAAATTTAGTATGCAGGGATTCGTTGAAAACATCCCACATTATGATGTTTTTCTATTTTGGTCTGTTAGTTGGTGACTTAATACTCGGTATGCTGTCAGATTCGTAAGTCATTTTGCTATATAAACTCTTACGTTTTGAGTTCACATTCATTATACATGAGCAACTCCGATACATGGAACATTTTCTAATAAAGCTCCAAGCCGGGTTAGAGGTATCTGGCAGCTTCTGCTTATCAAACTCTAGAATCGTAGGTTCGAGTCTGTATAGATGCGAGTCTACATAGGTTCGAGGGGGTAAAGAAAAATTCGAGTTTATATATGTTCGAGTTTGTATATGGTCTTAAAATAGCACTGTTTGGTCAATGACGCTGATAAGTCAAGTGACAGAAATAAACTAAAATTATAAAATCTTTGACTATATTATAGATTTACAATATCACTTGACATAATCATTTTGGATGTTGATGACTTCATTGTTGTGTTATCTTACATTTATGTGCACGAAATATATTTGTTGTTTTTCTGGTATAGACTCGGTCGTCAAAAGAGTATGTATATAGCCCTGGTATTCCTGCTGATATCATCCGTGTCTGTGACCTTCACCCCAGAATTCTATTCGTTTGCTGTCCTGCAGTTTATAATTGGCGGAAGTGGTCATGGTGCCTTTGTTGCTGTCGCTGTCATAAGTGAGTATCAGTATTTCCATTTTGGTAGCAGTTTAGAAATTTATGTATATATGTAGTTAGTGCTACTTCCGCATTAAGAAAGCTTCATTATCAAGTATCTAAATTAACAATTGAAATGCCAAATTCTGAAACCATTTGTTCGGAAAATAGATATTTATAAGTGATATGGCATAAATAACGCGTCAATTAGAAATAAAAAACGACCGTGACCGTGTTGTAATGGTTAGGATATTGGACAGGCAATTCAGAGACCCGTGCTTCAATGTTTAAAGAGCATTGTTTCAAATTTTGACTAGATAAACTACTTTTTTTATTAAAAGGTATGGAAATGGTAGGAATATCTAAGAGAATATGGCCAGGCTTGTTTATTCCGGTATTATTCGCTGTTGGCGTCTGTTATGTGGCGTTGACAGGGTTTTTGGCGCGAAATTGGAAGTGGGTGAATCTTGCAAGCGCGATCCCGTGCATTCTCTATCTGTCATTCTGGTGGTAATAAATGCCATATTTCATATTGTAAAAAAGCCGAGTTATATTAAATATCATATTAAGGAGAAACATTTGTTCGACCGAACATATCGCTAAGTGTATTGTACCTTGTTTTTCCTTATGATTTATAATAAAAAAGCAAAATTAAATTTCAACTTGTTTTATGCATGCTAAAAAAATAAGAAGTTTTTTTTAAAAATTTGATTGTTTTAATCCCCGTTTCCTTTAGTTTTCTGTGTTAATTATTAAAGGGATGATTTGTTTATGATAAAAAATTATTTGGTTTGAAATTAATTTTTTAATAATGAGTTATTTTTTAAAAGGGGGGTTTAAATTTTTGTTTTTGGGGGTTTTTAAATTTTTTTGAAGTCTTTGAAATTTTTAAATTTTTTGAAAAAAGGTTTTATTTTTTTTAAAAGATTAAAATCGTTCATTGGGACAGGCAGGGAAGTGGATATATTTTCCTTTTTTGAAAAATTTTCCTTTAATGTTAATTTTTTTGACTTTTTTTTGACTCATATGGAAGCATGCAGATTAAAAAAGCCTTATGAAATTTTTCTTTTATTTTAAAATATCCTTAAAAAAAAATTTAAATAAAAACAATTTAAATTTTTTCCCGTGCTTTAAAAAGGTTCGTTCCAGAATCAAAACCCCGATGGCTTATCAAATAAAAGGAAAGGAAAAAAAAGAAGCTATAAAAATTTAAAAAAGAGAACAGCCAAGATTAAAAAAAGACATGTCCCGGAGGGACATTATGAAGTCAAAAATGACGTCGACGTTTAAAATGGGAGAAAGTTTTGGGGACGGGCTTTGCCCAAATCCGGGGGTTTTTTAAAAGAACACTTTTCCCGAGTTTTGGTGGGGATGGTGTTTAAAAAAAATTTAAAAATTTTCTAAAACCAAATTTAAACTTTTTTAAAAAAAATGTTTTTTAAAGATGTTTTTCTAAAAAAAAATTCTTTTTTATCTGTTTTTTATAATGTTATGCATGACAGAGTTTAAGCAATCTCATTCCGTAAAAACAAACGAAATAGGGCACGCAAATAGACGATTCTGAATAATTTATAAATGTATTATGGCAATTTATATTTGAAAAATACGTCATGAGTTTAACATTATGACAAGGTACGGACTGGTGATACCTCGAATTAAATTTGTTTGTAGCAAGCGACAAAATGTCGAAAGTCATTTACCTTAACCAGTTGCCATTATATATCTAAGTGAATCTTACACTTGGGGCATTTTAATTCATGAGCGTACATTATGTAACCCAATTGAACAGCGAACATGAACATTCTTCACATTCCCCATCACCGAATGCATGGCAATACGTCCATAAACGTCATTTTTGAAAATAACGTCAAAAGACGTTATTATATTACCATTGACGTAGAAAACATATATTTGTTTACCATTGCGATCATAAAAATGTATTAAAAGGTATCAAAATTTCATTAGTTTTTATAATTTCAGGGACCAAAATAAAAAATATCTTTTAAAAGTAAACACATGTATATCAATTAAAAGAAAGAATATATGACGTTAAGGATTTTTCCTCATGATGATGATAATACATTCTCAACTAGGGCGTCCTTATGTTATTATGTCATCACATTTGTTTTCATGACGTTTTAGGATGATTGTCAGTATGACGTATTATGGCATCACAATGAACGCTGGAAATATGGGCGGCAGCTTCTTTTTGAATTTCTTCCTGATGGGTTTTGCTGAATTACCAGGTATCCTAGTAGGAATGTTTATATTAGACCGGCTGGGCAGACGGTGGTCGAATGCTGGGAGTATGATATTAGGAGACGTGGCTTGTTTAGCTACTATACCAGTTGTTTTACTCGGAGGAGATGGTAAATCTGTTTAATAACTTTAATTCATCTACATAACTTTTTCGCTTATTTTCATATGGAGATTAAAAAATTTTGGAACTAATATCCGTCAGCTTAACTGAATAGGGAGAGCATCGGGGTTGTAATTTTCGTCCTCTGAGCTCAATAAGGTCGATTTTGTAATCCAAGCGGGACTGGTTCGATCCTTTTTTGTCAGTAATTACTGGTTAGTTATCCAGGAAAGAAAGTTAGGTGGACAGACCACTGAGAAATGGCAAAAATTAAGTTTTGGCATGAAAAACAAAACTAGACCTTTTTTCGACCATGACAAAGACATGTTTGGGGGAAAAATAAGGAAAACTAGAAGACATTTAAGACGTTAGATAAATTTGCTAAGACATTGCAAGTAGACAACAAAATGTATGATACTAGTACTATAAATGTTTCAATATCTAAAGATTATATGTTCACTTTCTTATCCCACATTCAACCTCCCCTTCACCCCCGAAAATGACTTGAGAAATACTGAATATACGGCTGTGGATTACATATAGATTGAGTGACTTAAGGAGTAAAATAATCAAATCAAATGCTTTCGAAAAAATATATGGAGGAATCGTTATTTGTATTGTTTTTTCCCCTCATTATTTGACCTACGAATAGTCAGATTTCTGTATTTATCAACATTGCAATATCCTCTTAATTAAACAATGTTCTACGACGAATCAGATTATAATTTTATAAGTGTTTTTTTTTTCGATTTCTTTTCAGAACTCCAACCATTAACCATCACTTTAGCGTTGATAGGCAAGGCGGCCTCAGCATCTGCATTTGGCATAATTTATATGTTCACAGCAGAGTTATCTCCAACTGTACTTAGGAACGCTGCAGTGGGTCTCTGCTCATGCGCAGCTCGTGTTGGAGCCATGTTGGCGCCATATATAGCTAAATCTGTAAGTATGTAAGTAATAGACATGCATACATGTAAGACTGACTTATTTTGTTTCTACAAATTTTGCTTTTAGACATAGTTTGGCAGAAATAAGACTTGTTGCTCGGTGTCACGTCATCACGTATATGTAGGAAATGACATCATCAAAAACAGCTTACCTTTGAGCTACCGGAAACCCGGTATAAGCAAAATTCAACATTTGCGTGACATGCTAAAATTTTAACTTTAGGAATTTAAGAATATTTGAACGATCTGACTTGATAAACTGTTTAATGTTTCAGTATTATAAGTAAACCTTAGCTGATTTAAACCATCCCTGAACCACAATCAACAATACTGCGGCAGTTGTCGTCATAATATAAACATTGATTAATAAATCTCTTTATTAATTGTTGCTGCAATACATTCACAGAAGTTAAAAAAACAACATATTAATGATGTTTCCAAGAATGAGGACAATATTTGTTACAACATTTAAGTAGAAAACGTTATTTAAATACTGTCGTATTGACATTATGAATCATTAATATTTCACCTTATTGTGACCAACAATTGAAATACGTCTCTATTGGTAAATGATTATAGTTTCCATTACTTCCCTTTGTTCCGCCATTTCAAATATGTTTCTTTAAACACAGGGTGAAATGATAGGAGGAAAATTTGGAACTATAGAACCATTGGTTATATTTGGTGCTCTATCAATTAGCGCCGGTTTGTTACTGTTGCTGTTGCCTGAAACACACAGACAAATACTTCCAGACACAATAGCTGAAGGGGAACAATTTGGAAGGTATCCTTTTCAAAATGTCAATTTTTTAACAAGCTCTCATCATGCATGACTGAGTATCTCATGAACGAGTTTGTGACATTAGGCGACAGAAAATGATAACTATATATAATCACAGTTCAAGAAGTTCGTGTATGTCTTGCAAGCTTGTTCGAGTAAATGTGCACCATGTCACGCAATAAAAGCACCTGCTACTTCCGATCGCTTGTCTTGAATCTTTCTTAAAAATAGGAAGTTGACTCGTTGAAACCACAGATAAAACCATTTAAAAGAGCGTAAAATAGTTTACATAATAATATTTTGCCCGTGAGAAACAGCTGTGATATTTATACATTACAAAACGTGACTAAACATTGTAATCTTCGTGTTCCGCTAGTGACATATAAATGTATATTTTCCTTTTAGCTCACCTTTCACAAAGTGACAATTCGTCCGGAGTCCGTCCTTCCGTCTTTTAACTTTTACTTTAAACGACACCTACTCATAAACCGCAAGCCGATTTCATTCCAACTTCACAGGAATGTTCCATGGGTGGTCACCTTTGAAAGTTGTTCAAAGAATTTAATTCCATGCAGAACTCTGGTTGCCATGCAGCCGAAAGAAAAAACTTAAATATCTTTTAAAAACCGAAAGAGCTTAAATATTTAGCATGAAACACATTCCAATGGTTGTCTACCAAGTTTCTTCAAATTAAAGCCGTGGGCTGAAATATTAAATTTCCATAGCAACCATTATTTTTTCATAGCAACCAGTACCTTTCCTTGGCAAACATGACTTTGCATAGCAACCACTAACTTTCCAAAGAAACCAATGACTTTCCTTAGCAACCACTGACTTTCATGACAACAGGTAACTTTACATTGAAACCAAATACTTCCATGGCAACAAGTGACTTCCCATAGCAACCACTGACTATCATAGCAACCATTGACTTCTATAGCAATCATTGACTTCCCATAGCAACCAGTGACATTCATAGCAAACAGTGACTTTCCATAGCAACCATTGATTTCAACAGCAAGCAGTGACTTTCCATAGCAACCATATGCTTCCATAACAACCAGCGACTTCCCATAGCAACCAGTTACTCACATAGCACGGACTTTCCATAACATCCAGTTACGTGTCATAGCACCATTGACTTTACATAGCAACCAGTGACCTTTGCCGCAACCATTGAATTTCTTTAGACACCATTGCCTTCCTAATTGACTTTCCATAGCAACTAGTGACTTTCATAGCAACCAGTGACTTTCTATAGCAACCATTGATTTCCACAGCAACCAGTGACTTTTTATAGCAACCATATACTTCCATAGTAACCAGCGACACCCATAGCAACCAGTTACTCACATGCCAAAGATTTTCCATAACATCCAGTTACTTGTCTTGTCATAGCACCATTGACTTTCCATAGCAACCAATGACCTTTATTGCAACCATTGACTTTCCATAGCCACCATTGCCTTTCTAAGCAACCACTGAATTTCAATAGCAACCATAGACTTCTAAAGCATTCTACAGCAACCATAGCAAACAGTGACTTCAAATAGCAATAAGTGACTCTCATAGCAACCATTGACTTTCCATAGCAACCATTTACTTTCCATAAGAACCATTGACTTTCCATATCAACTGCTTGCTTTCCATAACAACCATTGACTTCTATAGCAACCAATGACATCATAGCAGCCATTGACTTTTTTTTATAGCAAACCGTAAATTTCCATAGCAACCAGTGATTTACATAGCAATCATTAACTTTTTTACATGGCAACCAGTGACTTCATTTACTTTTCTTAGCAACGACCGAATCTACCATTGCATTTCATAGCATTAAGTGACTTCCAAGGAAACCACTGATTACAACCAGTGACTTCTTTAGTTACTTTTGTTTTCCCTTTGTAAAAGCAACCAGTAATGTTTTTACACATGCTTTATTTTAGATACAAATATGATATTTATGATATAGTTCAAGATTTAGATTTTGTATCTGCTTTCGCTTTTATAATTAGTTTACAATATTGATTGTTCATTGTCATTAAGATTATTTGTATTTAGGTGAGCAACATAGCCCTCTTGTTTACATTTATGTAAAATTTCAACACTTGTTAAAAAGTGGCAACAACACCTGGCATATCTTCAATACAGCGACAATTTTATATGTTTACTGTATATAAAAATCGGTTGTTTTTTATGTTCAATTTACAGCTGATATTCATATTATCATTTTTTTCCAGAAAAATGCAACCAAAAGAAAAAGAAGTTGCGATACCATTAACATCAAAAAGGAAGGATATGTTGTGAACGAAATATATAAATTAAAATATTTTTCAATTTTCAACTAATACATGTATTAATTGAAAGTACTTAACGTAACGTTTCAAAAGAAAACATAAAAGAATTGTTTCGTCAAAGTCACGTGGTACAACTACTTAAGTTTCATATTCTTTCCGAGATTATTAAGAGTAAATGGCGAGGTGATTCGAATGAACACCGAGAATGATCTCGTATTCATGTATTGTATATCATGTAAAGATAAGTTTTTCATTTTTGTTCGGATATAAAAATTAAAACAGTAAATGCAGTTATTGTTTATAAGTTGTATGTTTATTTGTGTCATTAAAATGTTTTATCTAGTATGGTTTATAGTTTTATTAGTGCCAAATATTCAATATGCAAGGTACACAATATTCATTGCATACATATTTATTTTTATAGACTTCTAAATTGTATCCTTTACAGTATGTTCTTACAGCAATTGTATACGTAAATTATTTAACATCCATTTGTAACAGCCTTACCATATGGCATAGTACCTATAGAGATGGGCTACCTGTCAGGTGCTATCTGGTCAATGTATATTCTTTTTGTGAACGCACGGCAATGATCTGCGTGGGTTTAATATCTCGGGATCTATCGCATTCCGGGCAAAGGCCGGTCTGTTTTCTGTTTGATTTCCTGTGAAGAACCGAATATAAGAAGAGTTTTCATTGGTCATTTAAAAAAAACTAAATTAATTCTGGGAGTCTCATTGGTCATTCTGAAATAAAATGTCAAGGATAGTTCTTAACAAAATGTAAAGGATAGTTCTAACCATTATGAAATAAAATGTAAAAGATAATTCTAAAATACAGAACAGTTCTTTAACTTTCTAGTTAAATTGCTCAGACATTTATGTTTTGTTTAACAATACTTCTTGCATTCAGATTTTATTACATTTTTAGTGATCATTAACAGTTTATTTTACGTTAAGAACTTACTGAGTTTATTTTTTCACGTCAAGATCTGAGTTTTTAAATATTGTCCAAAATAATAATAAGAATAGTATCAAAACTTATCAGGTACCCTTAGTTTATGATGTTCAAAAAGTGGCTAATATATACATGTATATGATTTTATCAATTGATATAAAGTTTATAATTCTTATAAATTTTTGCATATTAGTCAAGTATTTATAAAAAAATTGCCTTATCATGTACAGACTCAATCAAACCTAGTCTGGAATTTTCTTGTAATTTTGATGTGATTAATGCTTCCGAGTCCAGATTTGTTTACCGACTGCGTGGATGTTGGTGTTTAAATTTAGTTCACCTACCGAAATACGACATGTTTGTTTCGAAACACATACATCTTAATAAAGTGTCATAGGCACAGTGACTTAAACAAGCAATGCCACAATGACGTTAACAATGTCATTTCGACTTAAACAATGACAGAATGACCAAAAACAATCATCGTCATCACAATTTTTAAAGCCTTATTAATGTTACTTAAAATATCACTTCAAATAATAACGTTGACTAAAACAATGTATTTTCGACCAACACAATATCTGTTTGTTTAAGAGAATATCACTATGACTAGAAGTAATGCCACGGCACCTTAAACATGTCATTATCACTTAAAACAATTCCTTTTAATTACAACAATTATGATCAGTGTGTCGCCTGATAATTGACAATTAAACAGGTATTGAGGGGTGATAAGATAGTTTTTTCTATATGTTGCGGCCACTTTGAAGTATGCTACAGCTACTGTGTAGCAGTCGGCACAAAAACCAACAACAGGCCAAAACCCCTTATATTTTCAAGGGCCATAACTTAACCAAAAATCTTTCAAAAGAAAAACTCGTTACATATGCGTAAGTGCTTAAGGTACCGATCGATCCTGTAAATTTTCATTGAAACTGCATAAAAAGTAAGACAAACTTTAAAAAAATAAACATTAAGGGGTCGTAACTCTTACAAAAAATCAAAGAACTTGAAAATGCCGACGATAATCACAACTATACATGGTACTGATAATTGATTCCTGTAAAGTTTAGATGAAATTGTACCAGTAGTTTGAGGTGTGATCAAGACAAGATTTGTGACCATGAACAGACGATGGAGAAGTAATCCCTATTTCGCCGAAACTGTAGCAGGCGAAACAAAGGTATCAGTATAACTAATGATTAAAAATAATGTCATTACTACGTATAATAAATGCAATGGACAAATGTCACGGACAAATCAATGTATTCCATTCATTCGTGTGAGGTCAGTTAAGATAAGGTCACAAATGGTCAGTTACGATTATTTACATACGATATATGAAGAGCACAAATATAAACAAAGCTCTCAATATCTTGACCCTATTGAAGCTAATTGTATCTTGAACTATTGTAATTATCTCCTTGAATATCAAGTTTATAGTGTCATGAACAATTTAACAAAAGCTTTAAGGAAAACCAATGACTCTTGAAAATAAAGATGGCATTGATATAGCTTTAATATCTCATCAAGAATGGTCACACCTACTTATATCAATGAGGATAAAGAGACTAATAAATAATGATTTGCATTTGACTAAACTACTTTAAACATCTTTCCAGCCCGTCGTGACTGTTGTTTTTACATGCTCATGAATATTAATTAGCTAGTAGATGTAATGATAACATCTCATATTGTTAACTGACAACATACTTGATAAAACACTTCACACGTGTTAGAAAGTGAAATAGATATATCGTCAAAGATGAAGTTTGACGAAATTTTAACGCAGATTGGAGAATTTGGAAAATACCAGAAAATAGTGTACACGCTATTAGCGTTTCCGTGCGTCAGTGTGGGGAGTTTCTGTATGATGCTTATTGTCATTCTGTATACACCGGAACACAGGTAACCAGTTCAATATACCACAAACACTGCTATACTGTATACACCGGAACACAGGTAACCAGTTTATAAATTTTCTTATAACACCGTTATAAACACTGCTATACTGTATACACCGAAACACAGGTAACCAGTTTATAACTACACATACTGCTATACTGTATACACCGAAACACAGGTAACCAGTTCATTACTACACACACTGCTATACTGTATACACCGGAACACAGGTAACCAGTTCAATACTTTACTTATAACACCGTTATAAACACTGCTACATTGTATACAGTATACACAGGATGTGTGGTAACCAGTTCAATACTTAACTAATGACATCGTTACAAATATTGTAATATTATATACACCGGGACGCATGTAACAAGTTTATTTACTACTAAACTATTATATTGTATACGAGTACACCGAAACACAGATAATTAGTTCAATCCTTATAAAGACACCGTTACAAACAATGACATATTATATTCACCAGAAGAGAGGTAACCAGTTCAAAACTTACTTATGACACCGTTACAATACGATCATATTGTATACACCGGAGCACATATACCCCAATCTATACTTACCAAAAACACCGCTACAAACACTATTATTTTGTATACACCGGAACACAGTAACTTGTTCAATACTTATTTATGACATGATAGCAAACACTATTATTTTGTATACACCGGAACACAGTAACTTGTTCAATACTTATTTATGACATGATAGCAAACACTATTATTTTGTATACACCGGAACACAGTAACTTGTTCAATACTTATTTATGACATGATAGCAAACACTATTATTTTGTATACACCGGAACACAGTAACTTGTTCAATACTTATTTATGACATGATAGCAAACACTATTATTTTGTATACACCGGAACACAGTAACTTGTTCAATACTTATTTATGACATGATAGCAAACACTATTATTTTGTATACACCGGAACACAGTAACTTGTTCAATACTTATTTATGACATGATAGCAAACACTATTATTTTGTATACACCGGAACACAGTAACTTGTTCAATACTTATTTATGACATGATAGCAAAACACTATTATTTTGTATACACCGGAACACAGTAACTTGTTCAATACTTATTTATGACATGATAGCAAACACTATTATTTTGTATACACCGGAACACAGTAACTTGTTCAATACTTATTTATGACATGATAGCAAACACTATTATTTTGTATACACCGGAACACAGTAACTTGTTCAATACTTATTTATGACATGATGGCAAACACTATTATTTTGTATACACCGGACCAGAGTATAACTTGTTCAATACTTATTCATGACATGGTTACAAACACTATAGTATTGTTTGCACCAGAACTCTGGTTACTAGTTAAGTACTTCAAAGGACATCCTTGTTATTTCTACAATTATATTATAACTAATAGTTTAATACTGCACTGCCATAATGTTTACACTGGAACACAGGTTACCGGTAAGAATATCTATAATTGTCACCTCTACAAGCATTTCCATTGTTTATACACCGATACACAGGCAACAAGTTCAATACTTTATCAATGGAACCTTTACAAGTACAGTCAAACTTTTTACTCTGGAACACAGGTAACCAAATCATTTCTTTTCTGGTGACTCCTTTGCTAGTACTGTCATACCATTTACACCGGGACACATGTAACTACAGCGGCACAAATGTAATTACAGTACTTTACTTTTGACGATGCACTGTAACACATGGGACCATGTAATCAAATACTTATGATACCATTGCATGCTCCAGAGGTGTTTAATGCATACCTCATATTGCGTGTAAGGGAAAACATGACATTACGAGGCTATAGTTATTACATTTAGCACGAGAATCATGTATCTTGTTAATTTAATATCCAAATTATATTTCACTGTCATACAAATTGAATATTGATCTTGGAAAAAACGTATAAATTGTCGGGAATAATCAACGGAGAATGTGAAATATTTTCGTCCGCATGATTCGTCTGAAATATATGTTCTGATATACAATACATGAATTTATCAGTGCGAACTTTATGTGAGAAATGATATTATATTATTTGAATGTAAAAAAAAATCTAAAAGTGTTTGATATAAATACAAAATGACTGTAAGTAACCAATCAGAAATGTGTTAATCTTTACCATAATATATATACTTTTCACCCCACCCCGATATTTGAGGCATGAAAAATGCCCTATTTTGGCCCCAAACACTTGTTTTCGTTTTGAGAAATGTTGTTAAAATGTGATCACTTTTCGGCGCCGCCCCTATAAAAGGGTACATGAGGGGTTGTGCCCCCTTCTGTTTGGGGTTTGAAGGGGTTTGCAGACCCCTCACCGCTAAGAAAACTTTGGATTAGTGAGGGGCTAAAACGGCTTAACGACGATCTTAACGTAAAGTGTAACCAACGCTGAAAAGTCTTTGACTTAAGAAGTCGCAGCACTCTTTGAAATAAGTTTGATGGAAAAAATCAACGCAAAACAGTGATTTTGTGCAATTTTGAGATGTCCCCTCGTTGTCATGCTAACAAGAAATTTAAAATTGAGCATGCTGTTATGCAGTAAACATTGTGCCAAGTTTGATGAATATTGAAGGGTTTCTTATAGTTTCATAGCAGTTTGAACTTGTAACAGAAGGCTTTCAATAGAAACAACCAATTTTTCACATTATACTCATGCAGTAACAGGTATTATGTCTGTTTTATTATTTCTGTGTTGTTCAAGAGACATTGTTTTATTATTTATTTTTAACTTTCAACGAAATATAAGAGTGCAACAAACAAGTCTTATGAAGAAAGTTTAATTTCATGTAGTAGGCAAATGTATTCACAGGAAAGCAACTAACCTGACGTTCAAATCCATTGGTAAATGTAGCTTGATTTATTCAAAAGCATGCGCAAATAGTGCCCTTATAACATGTAACTTAATCTAGACATAATATTTTGATTATTAAGTTGAATTTTACACAGGACCCAAGCGTGACCTTCATGTTAAAGGTCAAATACAATACAAAATAGAAACATTGTTGTCAATAAGGATTTTTTAAAATATAAAAATAGATGATCTGCATCAAAAAATATAGTTTCACAACCATGTGTTTTATCATTTATGTTTATATGTGTAAAATGTTTATGTAACATTATGTAGATTTGAATATAAAAACACAGTTTGTTCGATTTTAATCGTAAACAAAATAAAAGAAGTTGCGCACCGAATAATTTATGTCACAACTGTTACTATAGTTTACCATTTCACGACTCACAAAATTTGTTTTGTTACTTATTTCACTGGCTGAACCCTTTATAAAGAAACTTCTTTATGTAAAAAGAAAAATGAAACCCATAGTGTTGTATTTCATTAGAATAAAAAATATTCAGACATTTGTTTGAGTTCGGTCGAGAAAATTTTGAAATATGCCAATAAAGATCAAAGAAAAAGTCCATAAATCCAAAAGGTTGGCACCTCTGTTACGCTTTGACTGGAGTTTAATTTTATAAAAATATATCAGTTATTACGGTAACAATCCTAAAACTTCGTATGTGGTCACATCTCATTGAGATAAAGGGCATGAATCATAACTTTATCTTGAAATCTTTGAAGTTATTCCTCTTAGAATTTGTTTATTTTCTGTCCGGGACTTACCTCTAGGAGAATTGGAGATATTAACGCGAATTTAATTTGAAAATATTTTATTTGGAAAAGTGCAAAGCGTAACTATAATTCTCAAAGGTATAGATTTAGAGCCACTGCCCTTTACATATTTCTAAATTTATTTTTTATTTGGGCATAGCTAAATAGCTAAAAAAAAAGACTATGATGTATCAGTTTATAACTTCAATGATAAATAGATCACATAAAGTAAAGTGCAATGTTCAAGGACCAAAGTTCTCTTTTAAATATTACCCTTTGTATTTTTTCTACTTACCCTAAGTAAACTGTAAAGGAGGTACCCAGATGGATAGAGCACTGTAACCCCAAAGTGCTGTGTTACAGAGCATAAATCAGGAGAAGTGCATAAACTCTCCTTTGTATAGTCATTGCTCCTAGTTATGTTTCTGTCTTAAGTTTTGTCTGGGGTATAATGCAAAAAGTATTGGAAACATCATTTTGAAATTTCACAGGTAAATTGATTTTGCTATGTAGAAGCGCACGGATTTTGAACCATAACTTTCTGATATATAATTCTGGAGTAATTGCCCCTTGTAATTTTTACTTTTAATTTTGTCGAGAGCAACTCTGTAGAAACGTTAGAGAATTCACCCGCTTGTGGAAATATATTGCTAAAGAACTATAATTCTTTTTTTGTATAAATTTGCATTTGTGTTGTTTGTTTTTTATAATAGTTACACATTGTTATTTTTTTATCCTTAAAGATATAAAATCAACACAGACAGTCGTATTTCAGACAGCGTGACTGATAGTTCAAACCGATCCAGGGAGGTAATTCTTGGGATCTTATTTCACTGTGGCCATTATTAATTCATTTATATTTCAGATGTAAAATACCGTCCCTCTCAAACGACAGTTTTGCAATTCAAAATGACTATCATCGGCGTCTTATCAATGAGACCATACCACTCTCTAGTGACCCGACGCAACCTTACGACAGGTGCAATGTTTACGTCACAGACGGAAGTTCATTTCACGCGGCAAATGCGAGTCGCGTGATGTGCACGGAGTGGGTTTATGATAAAAGTGTGTTTACAAGTACGTTTACATCTCAGGTAATCATTCACAAAACTGATAACAAAATGTAATACAATAGAGTGCCATAAATTATAAGAAAATTTATCGGTGCAAAGAGGCAAAAGTACATTAAACATAGGTTATACAAATAATGTTTGAAGTAATACTAATATGCTCTTAGTGCTGACACTCGTTAAAGAAAACAAAAGTCGATAATTGATTAAAGAGGCTGAAAAATCCTAACCACCATAATTACTGACCTACACAAATAAACAAAAGTTATTTAGACGCAGTTGTAATAAATTTATGCTAGATCAGGTATTTGAACGCTGTCCAAATCATACGAGTTACTCGCAAATACTTTGCAGGCCATAATGATGAAATTTTATCATCATTTTTTGAGCAATTATTTAGCTTTCAGTTTTAAGTACATTATGTTTTCATCTTAGCATTTTATCTGTTATTTTTGGTCATTTAATAAAAAAGACTTGTTAAAATTCACTTTTTTTCTTATAACATTTAACGGGATAATGATATTTAGGAAGACGTGACATAACTTAACGTAATGTTTCCATGTTTCCATGATTGTTTCAACATGTTGTGATGTTAAACGTGAATCTTATATTAATTGCAATATTAAATTGTATCATGTTAATATGTCATACGCAGTGTTTCATGGCAATGTACAGTTTGTGAGTCCAACTTAAAAAAAAATAGAAAGAAAGAAAAAAAAAAGAAAAATGTAAGAAGAGGCCATGTTAAGATGTCTCGTGCATGCATATATTTGGTCCGTCTCTCTCCCTGCTCAGAAACATGTGTGCGCGAAAGAACTCACATTTTCAACTTTTGCCGCATTCGCACCAAAACTTGTTTTTAATCAAAATGCGCTGACATCACTCACGTATCATCATCCAGTGTAATATCATGTTTAAATTTTAATGTCAGGGTCACATACATATTTAGACATAAAATTCAATATGGAATCTACGGAAACCAAAAGGTACCACCTTCCCGATTACGTTTTTATTACGCTATGGCCGTTGAATTCATATGATAAGATAATATAGTTAAAACGGGTGATATGATTACGTGACTTTTATTAAATTTGATATGATATTAAACATATGATGGTGTAAGTGTGATATGATATCCAAAGTTTTAAGACATTAACATATTCAATGTCGGCAATCTGTTTGTAACAAACGTTCCGTCTATAGTAGCGACAACTTCTGTTTTGAAGAGACCCTCAAATATCTCGCGAATAGAGTTGAACTTCTCAACTTTGTTTAGTGTCTGATTTGACAAAAAATGAAAACTGAGAGATTAAGGTCACTGGTACTTAAAATATCTAAAAGATAAAAAAGCTGACCTAGTAACCTGATTAAGAAGGATCTTTATCATGTATCGAGTCCCTTTTCCTGCTAAAATCATTAAAGAAAACTGATAAAATGTCATAGATGTTGATACTTGATTATTATCAATATTTGATTAAATATAAACTCGCGAGCTAGTGAAGTACAACGTAACCGACACGTGGCTGTCACGTTTTAGAAATAAATTTTGATTAAATGTGAGCATAAAAAGCTATTCGGAATAATGTTCTATATTTCATGATATTGTATATTTTTTATCATCAAATGAGAACAGATTTTATAATTTCATGATATTATGATAAAGTGACATTTAATTTTCCCCATTTAATTGAAAGGAAATGTTTATATCTTTTGTATATTTCGGGTATTTTTGCACAATAAAATTATCATTCTGGAAAAACTGAGAGAAGAAATAATATGAAAATTCTGAATTTTCAGTATGTCTATTATAAAGACATCATTACTTGTTATGTTATAGGGGGCCTGATTCACAGCATGCACTGTAACCTATACGGGTATAACTTCTCCATTCAGGAAATCAACATCATCAGCAACAACAACAGCAAAAATCCCCCCGCCACAAATCATTGTAAAATGTTGCTCAACATTATAATGATGATAAATCCTATAGAACAGAATAGAACAGAAGTTCTATCTATCTTTGATCAAATACATATAAAAGAAAAATACCACAAATTTGGTAACTGTTAAAAGTATTATCAACATTATAATTACGATAAATCTTATTTTACTCTTTTACTCCCCTTTTTCTTTCAGATAAATTTAGTATGCAGGGATTCGTTGAAAACATCCCACATTATGATGTTTTTCTATTTTGGCCTGTTAGTTGGTGACTTAATACTCGGTATGCTGTCAGATTCGTAAGTCATTTTGCTATGTAAACTATAACGTCTTTAGTTCACATTCACATTCATTAGGGCCACGACAGATATGCTACAAATATTTACTTGATAATTTATGTATTTGTGAACAAGATTAAAAAACAACAACAACACAATTTGAATTGCATCAGTATCAAATCTTTGATGTACACTGAATATAAATGAACATTAATATTTTAACCAACTATTGATGGTCACACCTTGACAATGCAGTACCTACATTACATGAAAGATTTCCAAAAGTGTAGCTCTAGGACTAGTAAGAGATTTTTTGCCGGTTTCAGCGTCTGTCACGCAAAGTCTGGAATCGTAGGGTTGAGTGGGTTTAGGTTCCTGTCTATATAAGTTCGAGTCTGTAAAGGTTCGAGTTTGTATATGTTCGAGTTTGTATATGTTCGAGTCTGTATAGGTTCCAGTCTGCATATGGTCTTAATATAGAACTGGTTAGTCAAGTCTTGTGACTAAAATAAACTAGAATAGTCAAACTTTTGACTATATTATAGATTTACCATACCAATTTACATTCTAATCATAGATGTTGTTGACTTAACTGTTTGTATTAGCTTAGATTAAATTTTATGTGCATGAGATATATTTGTTGTATTTTCTGGTATAGACTCGGTCGTCATAAGAGTATGTATATAGCCCTGGTGTTTTTACTGATATCATCCGTGTCTGTGACCTTCACCCCAGAATTCTATTCGTTCGCTGTCCTACAGTTCATAATAGGCGGAAGTGGTCATGGTGCTTTTGTTGCTATCGCTGTCATAAGTGAGTATCAGATTGTTTTTGTTGTTTTTTATTTTCATACGGTGTATAAAAATTCTATAATATGCTTTCGCATTATAAAGGTTTGCCATAAACTTTCGCGTTATAAAGGTTTGCCATAAACAATCTGCATTCTTTAAAACGTGCCTAAACAAAGGAACAGCGTTAGGATACCCAATAATGAAAAGGTTTTTGTTAAAAAACAGATATATATGTTATTTAATAAAAGATATAAACATCCGATTGAAAGACAGAGCCATTCTCATTATATAAATGGACAGCATATTAAATGTTTCTGCTAAATGTGCTTTG